>NC_090888.1:67357395-67364895 GCF_036669925.1 Montipora capricornis | reverse complement strand
CTAGCCTGCACACAGGCTCTCTCTGCGTATAATGGCGCGCGGTCAACGGCTGGGGAATCCGGAAGACCTTAGACAGCAATGACCAGAACCAGGTTTCTGACCAGCGGTTTTCGTTAAAACAATATTTTGCTGGAGGTGCTCAGTCTCGCGGGTTCAAAAAACCTTGGTTGTGGTCATTGTTATTTAAAGTTTTTCGGGGAATCCGGCAGCTGCTGATGACGCCATTTGACGAACGGAGAGCCTTTGTGCAGGCTACCAGGGTTCAGAGACACGCTAAAGCAATTGCCTTACAAAATCACCGTTTGGTTTGCTTATGCTTTCGTGTGGTCGGTGTTTGCTTTTTCAGTCGTGATGAAGTGTTCTGGCTACCTTTCCGAAGTACTGCTCGTAGTCCACGAGTTCGTCTTGATTACGTACCACTGGCTACGCGATGATGATAATGATGATGATGGTTTCTCTAAGCCTCACTCCGAAACTATAGAAAAACAATAGAGTCACTTGCAGAAGTGAAAATCATTATCAAAATCATCAGAAGTTACTGGTTAAACAGGCTGGCAAATGAAGAGAAAAAGGACGGCTCATTAAGACTTTTGATTAACAAAAAAGATCATTTTAATCAAAAGTCTTAATGAGAGAACACCACAAGCCACCGACAACTCAAGCAATGTACGTAAAGAAAAGCTGGAAAAAAAAAACAAACATGCAAGCTCTGGAAAAGTTAAAAAAATACGTCCGAGACCTGAAAATGAAACTGTCAAAGGTATAGGGAGTCAAAAAAGGAGAGGTAAAACCTATTGTTGTTGGTGCATTGGAAGCATTCTGACGAGGAAACTTGATGAATGGCTGGGGATTACCATAGGAATAGGGCTGTTACAGAAGATAACTTTGCAAGGCAAAGCAAGGATTCTCAGGAAGGTGTTGGATATGTCAGAAGGTTAAGTGATCTAAGGACCCTTAGTCGTGGGCGTGACTTGCTCCTTCGTGAAGATAATGTCGGTATAAGATCTGCCATTGCTTAAAGCCTTACAGTTCATAATATTAAATAATAATAATAATAATAAGAAGAAGAAGAAGAAGAAGAAGAAGAGAGGGAAGAACGCCGATATCCTGTTTTTGATTGACATGTAGTCGTATACCCTAAAATCAAGAGTCATCGCACCAGGCAAGGTTTTGTTTTATAATTTCAAAATCTAGCCTCGACTTTTAAACCTTTGAGTACGTAATCGCTAGAAAAGCGGAACTTTGTTAAGATGTTCTATACCATTTTATGATAAAAATCGATACCAAACAAATCTGCAAACGACCATCATGATGGAGAGTATTCAATTAACTTTTCCCAGAAATTTGCCGCTTTATGCAAAATTCACGTTCCCATGGCGCCTTGCTATATTTCGGAGAGCCAAAATGTACCAACTTGGATTAATTTTCCCATTAAAAAATTATGGATTTTTTCCACCACATCGTGCGGAGATAAACTAAGAATAGATCCAGGATTCGACCAGGATCCGAGCTAAGATCCAAGCCAGGATCCGAGCCAGGATCCTAGCCAGGATTCGAGCCAGGATCCGAGCTAGGATCCGAGCCAGGATTCGAGACCTAACCGAGACCTAACCTAACCTAACCGAGAGCTACCCTAACCCTAACTAGACCTAACTAGACTAGAACCAACCTAAATAGACCTAACCTAACCGATTCGAGACTTAACCTAACCGAGAGATTCGAGAATAAATAGCGGAGAAAGCTCATCTTAGCTCGAATCCTGGCTGGAATCCTGGCTCTGATCCTAGCTCGAATCCTGGCTCGAAGTTTAGGTATCCTCCATCGTGCGCTCTCATTGGTTATTTCGATGTTACATGTTTCCCCAATATCAAAATTTGAGGGAAAATGTTTAGTTAATGTTTGCACTTCAGTCCACAAACTTTGCTTTGATTTTCTAGCTCTCTTGTCTCGAAATCCCGAGTCGGTAGAATGCTAAAAGTGCTCTCCCGGCCGAAAAGCTTTTCAACTATACTCTTTTGTCTATACGCAGGCTGATCAGAATCGGGCATTGAGTATTTATTGTGAGTCGAGTATATTTTACCTTTGAAAACCTACTGACTGGATAAGAAAAGAGAAAAATATTATTTCTTTCAGGATATAAAATGTGAGCATGCAAGTAGACGCTTATGGCTTGTTTAACGAAAAGGAAAGAATTGGCCTGCAGTGGTATGATTCACTCGCTCAGAAAAAAGAATATTCTGCTCTTTTGCTAGTAGCCGGCAAACTGACCAACTTTAGAAGACTAAAGGAGAGAAATTATAATTTAAAGTGGCATTACAGGGGAAAGTGCAGCTAGTTTTAAAATATTTCAAAGTAGGAATCGCTGTTAAATAGCTTCATATATCAAAACTAGATAGTTCATTCATAGTTTAGTTAACTATTATTCCGGCCATGAGCGCACGTTGGATATGAATTGGCTATAACCAGTCTCGTTAAGGCATAGGTGCCGGCCGATACATTCGGTTTCCCGAAAAGTTTCTTACGACGCACAAAGATGACTCTAAAGCACTCTTAAAAATCTTTGAGTGAGCTAAAACGGGTAAACATTTCCTGAAAACAATATAGCTTCTGTGAGGACCGTAAGTTTACTAAAATAAAAGCCATTTCTCATAAATTGAATGGAAATGACATTTGAAAATTCAAGCGCAATCTCTGAACATCATGCTTAGCAAAGATTTACTGTTAATTATCTTTAATGCATTTATTCGTAAACAGGTGACAAAGCTAAATTAATGGAGGAAACCATAAGTATAGAGAAAGCATAATGCTACTGGATTCAGCATGGAAACAGAACGCAAATGATTTCTCATGTGAATCAAAGTATTACGGAATCGAAAAATACACTTTGATAAGTAGCACAAATTAAAGCACTCTTTAAAACGCACTAAGAGACGATATTGTCGAAAACAGATTAAAAAATTTTATCCTGAATAATTAAATAGACCTTAGCCTCATGTCGCAAACATCCTTATAAAGTGAGGGCCTTATAGTGGGCGAGGGAAAACTTTAAAAAACACAAAGGGCAACGAAATAATGTCTGAAGTCGGCAAGAAGAGCGGGACTCGTTTGAGTTTGCCTTAGACCCCGCAGTATGCGGTCTCTTCGATCTCCAATGATGGCTCATAAACAGATATTTTGCTATTCATGACGCCTTGGGCGATTACATCAGAAGTGTTTTTTTTTTCAACTGGCAGGAATAAAGGCAACGATTTTTGGAACTTTATTCAGTTCTGTGTTCCTGCTGTTTTGTGGTCTCTTCGCCGGGATGAAAGTGACAAACAAATCTTTTCGCGTTAAACTGTGTTTTGTCGAGGAATACATACCCGTACTGAAGTCAGTTCCCAATTTGCAAGAAAAAATTGGCATCTTGCATACTCAACCGCCACCTGTGAACCACAACCGCTAAGAACTGAGTTTTGCATGCATTTACTGCAACGAGGCTTACGCAAATATCTGCTGCATATAGAGCTTCACATTCAGATCTTTAAAAAAAAAATCCGCAAATTTATCTCTTAACTGAATACATGATCGCATGTTTATTGCTTAACATCGCATTGTCGTGAAATGTCAGCGTTCCTTGACAGCTGCTGCCTGCACCGGCCAAATGGTTTTTGACGACTCTCGACGAGTATTGTAAACAATTACCTTGACCTAACCAAACTGGCTAAATTTTTGACAAAGGAATAAAAAGTCAAACGAAAAAGGAGGCAAAGATTGCAACGCACACTGAGAAAATATTTCCTAAGGTTTTTGCTTATTTAGGGAAAAAGGCCGCCATAGTCAACAAAATCATTATACACATTATGGAAATTAACAGTTAAGGGCTCTTAAGCAGTAATGCCTAATAGGGAGGGCCTATAAAGTTCTGAATCTTTCTCACACTAAGTACCTACCAGCATTAAAACAAATACTTTTTTGCAAAGCCTCTTAGAAGAAAAGTGGATGAGCGAGACGAGTGGTCAACCGAAGGTCAAACCTTCTTCAAGACCTTCAAAGTAAAAGCTGAAAATTTAATTTTAACACGTCAATAAAACTTGCCTGCGTTTAACGTATGGCTGTATTTCGTTGACAGGACAAAGTTAAGTGTAGTTGTTCCTCCGTTTTCTTGCTCGCCCGGCAGTGAACTGAGCTATCAGTCTGGGACGTTATTCTAGTTTGTCGTCCTTTTCCAGCTGAAGAATTGTTTGTCGCTCTTAGTTACTCGCTAGGTTCTCCTGGACGATTGTTTCCTTAAAAGAAGTTACTACGTCTCTCTGAAATTAATGCTCGTTTGGAGCAATTACCGGACTTCAGTAGAAGGCACGTTTCGCTCTTTAAGAACTACTGAAGTAAACAAAATTAATATTTATATTCAGTCTTTCCAATTTTGAAAGCAAAATTACCAGACTGATAAATATGCAGCTAAATTACTTAATGACTAGTCACTAGGGTAAAGAGAGCCGGGGAATCAAAGAGCGTTTCAGTTATACTGCGGCTGCACGGTATCAAATTGCGAGAAAGAGGTTTTTAATGTGCTGCATGCAAAGCCTTATCACATGTAAATACTAAGTACTAAGTCGTTTTTTAAGTGTAACGCAACAAGAGTGAATTAGGCAAGAGTGGGTGGCCTCCCCAGCCTTGTCATAAATGAGTCATTTCTCAGAATACCCGTTCCCGCGAAAATCAGTTGTCGTGTCCCTGAAAAAAAAAAAAACATGGAAGAAGCAGCCACGGGTGACATGGCTTCGTTTGATAGGTTAAAATTGGCGGCCCTTTGATTGTTTCGCGCGCAAAGTGTATCTAAATATAAATCCATTTGTGACTGCACTGGGGCAAGACCGCAAAGTGATAGATCAACATCAGTGAAATGACCACACTTAACAGAACCTTGACAATAAAGTTGACAGTTACTTGTGAAAATACATTGTTCGTGAGAACCTGCTTAAGAATCTCAACTGGCAGAAGGCAACCCGAAGGCGATTTGCATAACAGGATGGGGTTGAATTTGGGATTCGGGACCACCAAAATCCAACCCGTGCTGAGAGCGGGATTGGAACCCAGCGCATGCGCGTGACGAAGCAATCTCGACATGCATTGAGTTGAAGACAAACTCATCTATTTTTGTAAATGGTTTGAGCCCCGGAGTCATACCATGATTAAGTGAAGTACGATCGTCCGGGTATTTATGTACATAATATTTTGTGTAAGTTAAATAAAATTAAATTGAAATTGAATACATCCTAACAGCAACATTTTGTTGTAGATATAACATAGTCGAAATAATCACTTTGGAAATCTGTCAATGGGAATCTGAAAAAAAGATAAAATGAAACAATCATTTCCCTTGCAAAAATAACCAAAAAACTACTTTCAGTGAATTAAATGCTATATGCAAGCTAAAGCAACAGTGAAGTTTGTAACACGTTTCAAGATCTTCAGTCAGCAAATGAGAACTGGCCACCAAATTAAGCGAAGCAAAATATAACCACTTAAAACATCGAAGGATAACTTAAATCGCTCATTAAATAAAAAAGGAGCCAAGGATGGGCCAAACTGAAGAAGATTTAAGGGGATTGCGATGGCGTTTTTTGAAAACCGTGTAGCCAAAAACCTTGTCAAAGTTGATATCCCTGTTGATAGGAACTGTGCCGGAATATAAATGAATATAAATTACAATTAGACATATTTGTTTTATTACCAAACGGTATTTTCGTAACAGAAGCGTAAAGAGCAATTCATATGCCGAAGAAGGCACCGAAGAACTCACTTCGGTGAAGCGCACAGTACACGCACGCGTGCTTGGAGATGCAAGTTAAAAAATCTTACCTCGAACTTAATACAAGTATTGCAAGCAGCAATTTGACCCTGAAATAAAGCAAAGGTAACTTTTACATAAGTAAAGTTATTAAAGATATGAAGAATTAAAGCAAAAAGACCAAAAAAGGAGCAAGTTACACACAGAACAACTCACCTTCTCCTTCCTTCGCTAAGACAAGCAAGCACATGGTTCCCTGCACATCCTGCGCATCCTAAATCATCCATTGGCGCATAACCACAATTCCTTGCCCCATATCACTGCGCATCCTAAAATATTTCCGTTTGTGCATACCACTGCGCATCCTAAATCTCCCATCTGCGCATAACCACAATTCCTTGCGTTTGGTAAGAAAAAGTGATTGCAAGCCCCTATAATGTAATCTTCTGCTGATTAGAGAGCTGCCTCACTCGTTCGATTCAGGCTCACTCGCTGCGGCAGCAATTAAGCAAAAAAGTTCGTTGATTTTTGACAAGTGACAAATCTTTGACTAACGTTTGCCAATAACTTGTGGATTTCATTAAGGAGGGATGACGATTCGCGTTTGCAGTCGACAGCAAACTGCAAGCTTCTGCTGACTTGTCATAAAACTTCCAGAATTCATTCGGTAATTGTCTCTTACTTTTCTCATTTGAAGAATTGCTCGATGTTTGTCGCTAAAATATGCAAATACGCATAATCGAGTCGAAATTAAGCAGGTTTTAGTGACTGGATGGATGTCTCGGCAAGGAAACCGCAATCAAGTTTCAACGAGACGTTTCTTGCTGCCGCAGTCCCCCCACCAAGTGCTGACAATGAATTGAGAAAAAGTCAATAGACTGATCCGCTAGACCTTAAAACTGGAAAACGGACGAGATTCGCACGGTAAGGAACCTCAGATTGATAGAATTTGAGTGGTACTTTGTAAAAACAGGCCTTTCACGAGAAACAAAGTGCTTGGCGACGGGAAAGGACAATTATTGTAAATGAAAGGACGACTAGTTTGTAAGAAAATTGTAAATTTAAACTGCGAAGGGAAACTAGTTCCCTAAACATCTATAGTTGCATCAATTTAACGCCTTTCATTTCAAATTGAGCAGTGAAAATTCAATGTTTGTTATCAGTTTAGCTGACGCCATAAAGAAATGTCACCTAATCGTTTCTTGTTGACATGTTAGATAATAGGTCTGCTCGTCTCTTCGGTTTTCGAAAGAGCAGAGTGATTTCATTCCGGGCTTCTATATATTGAAGGTCAAATTTGTTTGAATGCACGAAGTTGAAAATAATTGAATGACATCGATCACAAAGCTAGACAAGAAGGAAGTCCGACCCCCTAACCCGTAATTAAACCTATCAATACAATTTTGACTGGAATAGCAGTCGTCAAGACTGGCTAAAAAGCTACAGAACCTGACAGTGAAATAAACTTGTCACTAAACGATAATTGTCCTGGGCGGCATTATTTTGTTAACTTTGAAACCTTTGCCAAGTCGTTATTTTAGCAACGCAACCATTAGTGTTAACGCCCAGGCTTCGAATAAATGTCTTCCTTTTAAATTTACAACTACGCTCGCATTTCTTTTGAGAAACGGTTCACCAACCTCTTTTTGCCTTCTCCGAAACTGATGATGCTTCTCTGGAACGCCTGGAACGCACTTCGCTCTCAGTTTTGATACAGCTTTTCTTTT
>NC_090888.1:67347395-67352395 GCF_036669925.1 Montipora capricornis | reverse complement strand
TTATTAGCAGGTGGTTGCTTTGATTTTAATTATTTACCAAGTTTTGGCTGTCCTTTAGAAGTGATTCGTACAAATTTGTCATATATTAATTAAGGGGCCGCGTAAGTAAAATTAAGCATTAATATCACACGTGTTTTCCGAAGTTTCTAGAATTACGGTTACAAGAATCACTCAGGGTTCGGAAAAGAATACTGTTCAAAATCAGTCGTGTCCGTTGGCATTTCCTCAGTCAGCGTAAAACTGCTAAGGTGTTTTGTCGAAGACTTTCTTAAATTTTCAGCCCCTTACTTTAAAAAACAGTTACCAGACCCTTGTATTTTTGTGCTTTCATTTTCGCCGTTGCCTTCTAATTTTTCATTCTTCAATTGTTCCTCAACTACCTCGAAGCGAGACGTTATTCTTGGATGCCGCGATGAATTTCTCGATCAGTGTAAGTCTTTGCTTGATAGCGATAAACCATTATCATGATGCAACATAATTTTTGTCTTTAGGATGAGAAAAATGCTAACGGATTAATTTTTTAAGTAATCGAGATTCTGTAGTTTTTCTCTCTATTCTCAGGGTCTTTTAGCAATTTGTTGAAATCATTACAGAACTTTGAAGTAAGTTGCATTCAAATGAAGTATAGCCAGCTCAGTTATGTAATTTATATAAACTAAAGCCAATATTTTCCAGAGTATTCCAGCATGGACACTGAGTTCATAATGAATTTCAGTTAAATTTGATTTTCCGGGTTAATGTGCGTTTTCTGGAACAGTACTACTTGAGAACGTTTTTGCAACAACTTCTTAAGACGAATAAATTAACAAAAAAAATAGTTTTACTGCTTAATTCCAGTCAGGTGATACTAACTCATAAGCCTGCACTCGGAGTATAATTACTATTATGGGATCCCCAGCCCAACATTCTAATGAAAATGAGAGCAGATCAAAATGTTCCGTATCGGGTGGCCTGCAAACGCAGACGTATTTCTGGTGGTCGTTTCTGGGAACGTCTGCGTTCGCAGGCTACGTATAGGGAAGATTTCCGTTTACAAAAATTGGTTTTGTTCTGCAAATGTGCCAGCCACAGGAACTAATTACCTTTTGTTTCGACGGCCAATGAGGCTCTGGCTGGCACATTAATGACAATAGGTTACGTCAACAATATAAAAATTGTATTTTGTTCGGCGAAAGGGCTGCTTATACTTTAAAACGTAAGCTGTATTTTAAAAAGTCCTGCATGCTATTTTTAATGGAGATCAGTTTGCTTAAAATTTACTTCTCGTGTAATTTGCTTGCACTCGTAAGAAACGATCGTTTTAACTAAACCCATGTAGGTGCTATCGTGACCTGTGGCCAATTATTTTGCGAAATGCCGTTTGCCACCGCGAAACACGTTGTTAATTGGTTTTGTAAGAGTCGACCGGTTCGTCAATTTCACCCAGAAAAGAACTGAGCTGTCCGGACGAAGCTCAGGGAAATTCCGATGTATTACAGATATTCGCAATCAAAACATAAACGATCGGAGTGTTTTGCAGTGTAACTGTCACTGAGACCACTGACATCGTGACCGACCAGGTGTGTAACAAATCTGAACTTGGACCCGGTCGGTAAGGTGTTTTTCAACTGTTTCGTGCACACACAACAAGCTTCTCCCGAAATAGAGAGAAATCAGCCAGTTTTGGGTGACTTCTCAATTCCTTACCGTAAACGCTTGTCTGATATGAGGATTGAAATATTTAGCAGGACAATCGTCCTTGGTTTGAGTGAAATTTTGGGTCGGTTTTTGTAATCCGCCTTTAATTGAAATGAGTCATATGCATAGTACTTAGCGCTAATTGAAACCATCTCAGGGAGTAAATAGTCATATCCTCTCAAACTTCGATCCCATAAGTTTTTTTTTTCTCTATTCTTCTCCCTTGCTTACAAAGCGACTGTCGAACGCACTCCAAGAATCCGAGATTACTACTAGTTTTATCTGCACCGGCCGTGATCAAGTATATACCAGGATTAGTATGGAACATTTTACATCGGCAATCCTTCCGACATAACACCTGTATTGTACGTGATGTCGTATTACGATCTCAAGTGAGTCTTTCGTTATGAATGAATAAAGTTATTTATTGAAAAGCAGGCTAAATCATATGTAACTTCATTTTCTAAATTCACGAAATCAGATTCAGAATTGTCATGAAGAAGAAGAAGGCCATTTAGTATATCAACAGAATTAACTATAAGTGGGTGATGTGAAGTGCTATTTTCTACCCATGTAAACCGTGTCAGCATTAGCCCTACTAAGGGAAATGGGCCCACTCAAGGACAGAGAATACTCTGACCAGGGTGGGAAATAGGCAGGTAGTTTCAGATTGTGGTTGATGCTCTTCGAGTGCACTGAAGCGGTTTGTTTTGCTCGAAGTATTTTTGATTCCAGCAACGATTACCGGTGAGATCAACTTGGATATACATGGAGTTAATTAATCTACAGATATGAAGTTCCACCCAAACTGGTATTTATACATCATTATAACTATTGTTCATGAGCGACGTAACGTTTTCTCCCTTGAAAGTTACGGCGTCGATGATTCCTACCAGATTTCATATACGCTTGTTTCTTTTACAGGTAAAATAATAGGTTCAAGAGTTTTTTCTGGCGGATGCTAGCTAAAGATATTTGAATCAAATTTGGAAAAGCGTCTCAACGTGTCAGCTTTAAACTTACGCTTTAATACAAACATAGCGCATTCAGAACAAGCCGACATAGTGGCAAACGCTCACTTTGAAACGTTAATCCAGTAAACAAACTGCCATGAAACGTCGTCAAAGGTTGAGTTTCTGTATTATGTTTCGTGATAAATATTTAAAACGTATCTATATGGAAAAACATGATTTAAGAGACCGACGAAATGGTATAAATCACACGAGATCTGGCGACATAAAGAGCCACAAAGCAGTAGAAACGGTGTGTGTCTCGATGAAAGCAAACTTCGCTAATATATATAATTTGTGCGCGTCACAAGACAAATCAAAAGGTTGGAAATTAAAACAATCAGCATATAAAACGCTATATTTGAACAAATTTCACGAAACGTCTGAAGTTTATCGTATAATACTATTGTTCTTATTTTCTTACTTTTACCTAAACGTTTATGCGAAGATCAGCAGTTTAATAATTCTTCAGTCAGGATGGTTCGCTCAACGAACGAACGAAAACAAAAATTCGTTTAGTTCACTACCAGTTGGATGTATTCCCTGTTTGGTCGGAAGTTACGTAAATTTACCTGAACGAACTTTAGTTGCCGAAGTTGCTCAAATACTTGCCGGTCTAGTCTATTGTATATTTTGTAATTTAACAATTATTCTACGAGGGCGTGCTGGATATCAAGTGATAGATAACCAACGAGGCGAGATGGTTTTAATGATTCCATATCCAGCAAGCCCGAGTAGAAATATTGTTTTATCAAAAACTCCATGGTGTTCCCCGGGTAGTATTTTCGACTAAAGCATCGATTTCTGCCTCGGTCTATCCCGGTCCGAGACGGCTTTTGTTGGCCATTTTTTCTCAGAGCTGAAAAATTGTCTTCAGCTCGTTTTATTGCTGACGCGTTCCTTGAGGCCATATTAGGTACAGTAGGTATATTTAACAACTATTCACCGAAGTGGCGTTGGCTAGTGGTGGATATTTAACTAGCCACCGACACTGAGGTGAATAGTTGTTTTACTATATACTAAAACAATGAGATAATATAGCACAAAAAGATGAATTTAACTCATTTATTCCTGCAAAGATTACAACATTTTCGGGTTGCAAATTACACGCGAATTGCTCGGACTTTGAGTAGCCAATCAGCGCACGCGTTCAACGCTATCCACTGTTTTAGTATATACTGATAACAATTATTCGCCGAAGGCGAAGTGATTATTGGTGAATATTCACCGAGACGAGGTCGAGGTGAATATTCACCGATAATCACTGAGCCTGCTGAGTTCTGGCAGCCATTTTGTCCGTCGAGGTGATTATCGGCTGATAATCCGAGATAGCGAGCCCATGAGAGCGCGCGATTTTGTATAATCACCTGTGTATTTATACTAATTAACAATTAGTCCATAAGCGCGCGTTGGATATGAGATGGTAAATAGCCAACGAGGCGCGTAGCGCCGAGTTGGCTATAACTACTCTCATATCCAACAAGCGCGAATGGAATAATTGTTTTATTAAATTCCTTAAACTCCAAACGTTTAGAAGCACGAAATACGAGCGAAAAAAGCGAGAAAATCCTTGCGAAATCGAAAAAAGGTGATGAAGATGCGATGTTGTGTAATACCTCGTGGTCAGACAGACGCAGGCTCATCACAAAAACATTTCTTACCTTTTCGCGTATCTCTAAAGCTTCGAAAGTGATCCAAACTTTCCACAAAAACGTTTTTCGTTTGCTTTATACCGAAAGAGATTTTGCTTTCTGGCGTAAACGTTTTTATTTTAGGAACGCTAAGCGCAATCATTTACCATATAAGGTCAAACTAAGGTATAGAGCTGATAACCGAGATTGAGTGAACCAAATCAGAGCACGAGAATTGCATTATCCGAGGTTGAGAATTAATAACAACTGATAGCCTGTGATATCCTTTGTCCGGCGATACCACTCAGGGTCGTAACGAGGTATATTTTTTTCGTAACTGATCCCATATTGTTGCCCAAAATTTTGATCCCTGAACCCGCAAAAATTTGATCCCTGACCAATGATTCCATACAAAATACTGCTGATCCCGATCCCGATCTCCTACGAGCTGTGATACCCTGCATCCCGGACTCTTTTCAGGCCTTTGATCCCCGATCCCGTATATTCTCGTTTACGACCCTGAAATCGGTATAATCCGTAATTTTAGTTTTTAACAATAGAAAATTATCATGAGAGACAGGAAGTTCTTCTATTTTTTAAAAATCATATGGTCAAGTATTCCAGTCCTTGTGCGAAAGTTGATGGATTAACTTATTGCAGAAGCCCACGGGTGATCGTGAAT
>NC_090888.1:67331727-67347295 GCF_036669925.1 Montipora capricornis | reverse complement strand
CAAAGCAGCTCACGACTGTACACCCATTTCACACAAAAAGCCTATAAATGTGATTGTTGAATATGCCAAAATCTTGGTCAACATGGAATTGCAAACGTTTTCGGCCTTCGTTTTTTAGAAAATATGTGAGGTAGCGAGGCATGCATTAAGAAAGAAACATTAAGCTTTCTAAAGCCAACCGTTGTACATTAATGAGTGTTTTGTCTCTCGCTCTACTTCTCTCAGCTTTACGGTGTTCTTCATTGAAAATTTCTATTCTTCTCCTTCCTCGGCCTCTCTCGAGCATTCTTCGTTTAAATTTCTCAAATTTGGTCGCCTCTTCTCTCGTGCTTTTTTCTGGTCCGGTTGTTCGAAAGCCGATTAACTTAATCCAGGATGAGAGTAAACTCATGTTTCAACTTTTCGGTGAAAGTTTCTTTTGCTTATTTTTGTTTTTCAAGATTTACCTCTTCTAATGTAAAGTTTTGCCGAATATCAGCGTTGAACAGCATTTGGGAATAGAGAAAGAAAGTCCTTGGTCAATTTTCAATCTGGGATTAGCGTTACCGGCTTTTGACCAAGCAGGCCCTGTTCTTTATTTTCTACCCCGTTGCTCTTCACTAATATGATTTTCCCGCCAGAAAAACGCGGGTTGCAAAATGCAACGTCTGCGAATCGATTTCCCGCCAGGAAAATTGCCCGTAAACTCCCGTCCCCAGAGGCTGTCCTGCCTCCCTACCTCCACCCCGACAGTCTGTACGCCCGGGCGGGCGTACGCTGACGTCATAACTAAATTTTCTCGCAGGATAGATCTCCCAAAAAATCTACCCATGGTGCTCCGCTGGCGCGCCTGAGCTCCGCTAATATCAGTTTTTTTTTTGTTTCTTTTTTCTGTTTCTTTTTCGGAAAGATCACCCCTCCTTCTTTTAAATAAATAAACTTCATCTCAAAGACGGGAATTTTTATAGTTTTGAAAGCCAGTGTAGAAGTAAAAGTTTTGGCTTTTGTGTTATGAAGACAAGAGTATAGATAAAGAATCGACCTTTGGCCTCGTGAGTAACACATCTATTTTCGATATACTAATTCTTCATATCGTTCAAACTGAAAAGCCGCTCTCACAACCATTCCAGCTGGCCTTTTTTCTGATGATTGTTTTGTTCATACTTCCTTGAAAGTTTTTACGTAAACTTACCTTCATTTTGAAAAGCACCGAAAAAAGTCACTCTCAGTGGTTAGGTGTGCGGTCTTTCATCTTTTCTTTTTTGTTTTGAATCTAATCAGTTGCGTAACCAGAATATCGAAGAATTGCTCAATTTCCAACACAAAAGCAAAAAGGGCCATTAATAATCAAATGTCTTCTGTTGATATCTTTGCAGTGACATTAAATATTTCGTTACAAAGCAATTGCAGGTCATAAAATTTGATAGACGTTTTTAATATCCTTTGCATGTCATCGTTTTAATTTCGGGTACAATTGTCCAGGAGAAGTAGATATTTTTATCAAATTCTACTCGATCTTCGAAAATCTGAATTTGTTGGAGAGATCCGTACATATGTGAAAACTTATTTCGTTACTGGACGCACTGAACTCAGGGAAGTTCATAGCTGTCTCTCAATTAAATCGTTTAACCCTTTGCGCACCAAGTAGCGTTAAGAAATATATTTAGATAAAAGATTTGAAATAACCTTCATTCAAACCACATCCGTACTAATGCCACAGCAACATTTATTGAATTAAGGCACAGCTGAGCATGATAACACATATATAGTTATGTATGCGCGCGAGTTATGTAACACTTGCTGGTAACACCAAAAATCACATATTTTGAGGGCGTTAAAATGTAAAACCGTATCTGCCAGCTTACATCGATCACCTTGCTGAGAATGAAGATTTTAAAAATGAATTGTTTCTATTCAACCCTCATACGCGAGGAGATGAGCTTTTTGCTATTTGTTAAATTTTACAAATGCCCTTCTTTGCGTTTTGTTTTATTTGTAAATTTTACGAAAAAAGTCAAAACGAGATATGCACTTTAATACCTTTTAACAGAGTTTGTCGTGCTTAAAAATGTTTTTAAAGCACGACAAAAAATATAAAAATTTTTCTGTAAAACGCTATAGAAAAGTGAATAAAAAGGTCAACTGCGCGTTGAACTGCGCGTTGGTGAAGTAGCCGGTCATGCGTATTCATGCAATTAGGATTATTCTACAACTCTGGTTTTTTGCTCGCGAAAGCTCCTTGATCCTGTGATAGCCGATGTTAATATCCGTATTCTTCGAAATTATCATTGTCAATCCTAGTCAATCCTAATTCCAAGTCAGAACAGCCAGGGCCTATTTTTACTTTTTGCGTTTTAGATCTGAAGTGTCGCGTATACAGGAGTGGCGCTATTGCTCTCTCTGAGTAAATCAGGGCCAGCAAATAGGAATGGTGGCAACCCTGCCAAGACAAGCTAATTTTTGCTTAGATTTTAAATTCAGCATCTAGTTAGCATTTGTCAAAGGTTTGCGTTTTGCACTTGAAACTTTAATCTAAACTCGGATTTTGTGACAGTCCATTTATCGAAATCATCGCCGTTTCGGACTTCTTGTTCAGCCGGCTATTATGAATTTATCCTTTGTCGTTAAAAATAAAAAACAACCCTGACGCTTCAGGACAAGATTCGCTTTGTTCACGGTTAACAAAACAGCAAATATTAAACCATGTTAAAAGACCAACTTCAGTCAGGGAAAAAAATGCATCTTATTTTCCTAAACCGAGTCCCAGACACTTTTTATGATGTTCGCTGATAAATTCGGCTATCCTCCGGATCGGTGCCTAAATGTCAGGCGAATGAACAGGTTATTTTAAGCAAGCTTACCCAGTAGATTACTCCTCCATTTGATCGTTCCTCGAGAGATTTAAAGACTCAATTCGGTGCAGAATCTTTTTCTTCAGGTTCCCATATATTAAAAATAAATAGAAGCAATTTTTGTGTAATTTATTCTATAACAGTTCTTTGTTATGGCTTTTAAGTATATACCCCTACATAGAAAAGAAAGCGTAATACAGTTTAAAACTAATTGCTCTTTACCAACGCAACCAAGCACTAGCAAGTTTTTAAAACTAATTCATGGACAAAAAGAAAGAATAAGATACATATCGTACAATTTTGTTTGCGGTATGTAATCCTAATTCACAAAACAATTGAAGCTTAAATCAGGCTTTCAGACTTCACGATAAGAGTTTTTATCTGCATGTAGGAGCAGCAAACACTGTCAAAAGGTGTTAAGTGCAAATCGAATTTATTTTTTTCCATCTTTAAATTTAGAAATGAAACAAGACCGCACTTAAGGAGCCAGGGGTTAAATTGGCACTCTGCTTTTTAAAATTAAACCGAGGCCAAAGATTAACAAAATAGAGGAACGGGTGCATGCGATTAATTACCCTCAGCATGTTATCGTCAATCCGTGGTGTTACTGGCCCTTAATTGACGTACTGAAGTACAAAAAAACTCGTTATTACGTAACTGGATCAAAAAGAGAACTAGGGATGAAAAGTAAACATCAAAAAATAAATGAAAACTGTTGGAATTTAAGCACTGTCAGTGAGATGTTTACACCGATACATAGTAAACCGATTATATATGAAAACGGTTATGGAAACTGTATACAGTTCCATTTTTAATTCATGCGTCATAAATTTAACAAATTGATGTCAGTTTTTCATGCGTCTGTCCTGTTATTGATCATGAATTTCGTCATAACATTGTCAAAGTAGCTTTGCACGTGGATCCACGAGGCGATAGCCGAGTGGATCCGCAGACTACTTTGACAATGTCATGACGAAATTCGTTGTCAATAACAGGAAAAACGCATGAAAAACTGACATCAATTTGTTTATTACAATAACAAAAAGGTAGAGGGGTCAAATTTAAGTCGAAACAAGACAAGGACGCAAGACAAAAGTGCAAGAAACGTCAATTTGACGCGAGCAATGTCGTCTCATTATCGCATAAATTATAAATTTATGTGTCTGTCCGCTTATTGACAATAAAAATTAGCCAATGAGCAAGCGAGAATTTTGCAGTCATTGTAAAAAACAAGTTTTATTGAAAAGTGAACTACGGATATCAGATTTCCAGCATTTTCATTGGCTCGCCAGACACAGGCTATCAGTTCATATACCTGCTGTACCTAATATGGTCAAGAACTCTTCAGCAATAGAGCGTTTTCACTCAGGTGACCAGCAGCCATATTGGATTACTGGAACAAAAGAAAGTATTTGCATAAAAATAGAGTTCAATAGGCCTCACGTCCAAGGACACTTTGAGATATGGAAACAAGTCTTTGCCGTTATTCACGATAGCCGTCATTTTGGTTTTCAAATTGTCATGCAAATTATCCATCTGTTATGCTGGGGGGGGAGGGGGGCAAACATGGAAAAAAGGCAAATTGCGGAAAATCGGCTCGTCGAAATATTGAAATAACATTGCTGAAAGTACATTTTAGAATTTAGAATTAACTACCTTTTATAATAATTCTATATATTTGATTGCCTTTGACATTTTAACCTTCTACTTCGCTTTCTGCTCATTTTTCAAGCACTAAAGAAACATCGAAGTAACTTGTGAAATCATTCTAATTTACTACTTAGGTGATAAACATTCAATGAACGTGAAACAAATCAACTGTGTGGCTAAGATGTTCGTTATAACCTCTCGAACTTGTGCTGTTTGCCCCATCAGAAGTGTGTAGCTAATCTGCATGATAATAGCAAATCCGACATGGCGGCCATCGTGGATAAGGTCTATTCCCGGAGGATTCGTTTGGTGCACCATCATGACCACCATTTCTTTGTTTTGGAGCACCATCATGGCCGCAGTAACGTCATGTGAAAACGCTCTATAAAACGAGCTGAAAACATTTTTTTGCGGCTCTGAGAAAAAATGGCCGACAGAAGCCTTTTTGAACCGGAATCGTCCGAGGCAGAAATCGATGCTTCAGTGGAAGAGTTGTTGATCCTGGAGTTTTTAATAAAACAATTATTCTACTCGGGCTTGCTGGAAATAAAATGATTATAACTTATCACTTCATATCCAGCGTGCTCTCGTAGAATAATTGTTAACTTTAAATATTATATACACAAAAGAATATAGAATATTTCTGATTCACGAATGACGACTGCATAAATAAGTTATCTTGGGAGTGCAACAGATGTTGTAGAGTGCAATAGGGAAGTTGCCATGAAAACACAGCAATGGAGTAATTTTGTTGAGTTTATGATGAATAAAAAATCGTTCAAACTTACATTTCTTGATTTATGTTCAATCGAGATGTTTTGAAAGTTCTCAAATTGTGACGTATCACTCATGGCCATAGATCACGAAATACACTCACATTTCCTATACGAAACCTATCTGGTAAATGCACGTGCTTTTTTTTCTTTCATTAAAAATGTATTACAAGAAATATTACATCTCGTTTTGTTGCAGTTCTTTATTATCACTCTGATCACCCAGTGCATACAGAACGTTTTAAATTCGTGCAAGAAAATTGCTTCGTCTCGTATATATTTCACTTGTGGAAGCCTTAAAAATTTAAAAAATCGACTCGAAAAGTAACTTTAATGGCAGATTCCTTTGTCCCTGTAGCATTAATAGCTGAAAGAAATTCATGCAATCCTTATTTTAAATGCCATATATGTGTGCACAAGCCTTTGTGGAATTCGGAAACTTTTCTCGTAAGTTCAGAGTGCACCATTCGCACAGCAACATACTAATCGTTACCCTTTATTAGAAAGCAAATCGGTCATCGACAGACCTTTGATCTTTAACTTTATCCACAAATTGACGAAAACAATATTAATATTTGTTCCATTACGTTTTCATCGTCGACCGTTATTTTTCAGTGGCAAGTACTGAGAGCCGACAATATCGGTTTTTAATCGCTTGTCAGTATCGGTTGGTGCGTGTGATGAATTAAGCCGCTTTGACGTAACCATTTACGATCCACTGAAATGGAAAATTTTATCAATTTACTTCAACAACGAAACGATGCAAGGCATGCCAAATGATCAAATGCTAGTAATCACCCATATTCACCCATATTGTAGGCCTTTGTCGTTGATGTTCGAATTCTCTTCGTATTCACATCTCCTACTGCCTTGTTACAATAATAATAATAATAATAATAATAATAATAATAATAATAATAATAATAATAATAATAATAATAATAATTCAATAATGAATTGAGTAGAATGTGGGAAGTGAAAACCAAAGTCGTACCAATATTAGACCATATTCGTATTCTCGGTATTGGACTGGAACTAGCTTGCAATGGAGGCTAATGCGGGGGAATCTTTTCAAATGCAAATACTTTCTAATATATTCCCTCGCATTAGCCTCCATTGCAAGCTAGTTCCAGTCCAATACCGAGAATACGAATATGGTCTAATATTGAGGGCTTTACGAACAGTGCCATTGCGATTGAAGGGCAACTTAAAGGGCATAGGAGTAGGCACATCAATTACCTTAATCCAGAAGTCTGCATTGCTGGGATCAGCAAGGATGCGAAGAAAAGTATTGGAAATGTACAGGACAGGAAAAGAAACATTTTGGTGTTCTCTGGCAACTTGTTGTTGCCCAACACCACAATTTTACCAGCTGTTAAAAACTTAAGCTGAGTAGTATGACTATGATGATGATAATAATAATGATGATGATGATGATGATGATGATGATAATAATAATAATAATAGTAATAATAATAATAATAATAATAATGACAATAATAATATCTGGCGCTTTCTTAACGAGGTCAGAGTAAAGGAGCTGTGCTGTTGGGTTGGCTCTCGACCCCAGACCACGACAAATGCATGACCACGGACAGCGCCACAGCCAGGTGGGAACAGGCTTGGAGTCAATTTTGCTGAGGGAGGAAAACCGAATTACCCGGAGAAAAACTCTCTAAGTAAGATTAAGATCAACAAATCTCAGCCAACGTACGAGCTCAGGATTCGGCTCCCGGGTCCGCAGGGGAACGGTGGCACTTTGAGATGGCCTCTCATTTGGCTGATAGCTCAAATGGTAAAGCACTGTACCGGTATCGCAGCGGATATAAATCCCGTGGAAGCCTGCCTTTTTCAGGCTTTCCTTTCGGCATTGTTCAAGTAACGTTCATACCTGCGATTGCTTAAAAAAACATGCTTCTTTTTTGCGGTTCAAATATTGTCTTCCATGTAGTTTTTCACATTCTCTGCACAGGCAGCCCAACATAGCGTCTCGAGTGCCCCTTGTAGTTTAATGTAAACGTCTGTGAACATAAGAACTTTTTATTTTGTTTTGACAAGAGATCATGATGTCTTAGTTTTTATGATTCTTGTAATTTGCTTCTTTATTTGTCATCATATATATTTTGTTTCCGCACCACAAGTACGGTTCCGTTCGACTCTGCAACGCCTAGTTTTCCTTTGCACGCTTCCCTTCCATGATTTCACGGATCCAGGATTTAGTCAATCGGAGAATCGGAGACAGACCCTTCTAGGGGGTCTGGGGGCTGTCGGGGGGGGGGGGGGGTGCCTTACAGGAGATATTTTCAGGGATGATTTTAGGTTATAGCAAGAGTCGATCAACCAGGTTATTGGCCTAGTCTCCAGAAAAGTCTGAAAAGTGTCCGTTTTTAAACCCAAATTGCGAGAAAATAAACAAATGACCAAAAATCGGCTGACTCAATGTTGTACCCAATTCAAATCCTTTGGGAATAAAACGTGAACGCTATATTATAACGCAAATACGATACACAAGGAATTTTAAATCCCGGGAGATTTGAATTGGGCACAACATTGAGTTTGGTCTATTGTTATTTCCCCGCAAAATTTTTCTGACGCTGATGGGGACAAATTAACCTTCTTACTCTTGGGTAATGGGATTTTGGTTAAAGTTTTTTAAAGCCTCAGTTTTGTGGTCTTTCAAATGAGGATTATGCTCAGGTAAGCGATGTTTGTCCACTTCAAATATTATTTTTTCAAAAACTAGTGCGCATGATTAAACGTTTCTGATAGTAGTTTGTATTAGCCTGAACCACTCGAACCGTCACTGGATCCGCCATTTTGTGTCGAAATGCCAGTGATAGAGTTTCTGATCAAAGGAGGATAGTCTCCTGTTTTCTTGTATGCCCTGGTCATTGATGATAAATAAATAAAGAAATAAATAATAAATAAATAATCCAATCGGCGTAATAGAAGTTGAGAATCTAATTATTTTGAGCAAGAGTCGATACTCGATACAACGTAGATTTGATTTTAGTGGTGTACTATATTTCGGACAGATTAACACTGCTTAAAATACCCTAACTAAATGCAGGCTTTCGTTTCGCAATTCCAAATAACTGTCTTAGCTTGACCTTCCCCTTGACATTAAGGCCCCGCCCAGACGTATCCCGAAGATCTGTTCTCGGCATCTGAAAACATATGCGCCCACACGTAGCGTCGGCGTCGTAAATCTCCAGTATACTTTCAATTGGTAATTAACCGTTATGATTTGGAAGCACGCAAACACGGCTAGCTGGAATCTCGCGTGTGTGACTGAATCCCACGCAGCTTCCGTGGCTCGTTCAATTCATGCACAATCAGCCCACTTTCACGTAAATCTGCAAACCAAGCCGCCATGCTCTGTATTAAGGTATAATAAGCCACAGCTGACGTAAAACACTGAAAGCAAGACAATCTTAACAATCTATCTACAGCAAAGAAATAATAGAAAAACTAACGAAAACTTTTTCACGCAATCACATGGGCGTAAGAAGTCCTTTTCAGATCAAAATTTGGATCGGTTTTCACATACATTATACAGAAATAAAAAAATCTCACGGATCAATTATTCCATTGTAATGTCGTAGCTCATCTGATCTGACGCCCAAAAAAACAATGAATGTCAAATACTGTTACTCATTTTTTTCGCTCCTCCATCGTCACTAGCTTTCTCCCAAGCCTCCATTGTAGACACCTCTCGCTTGGAAGAATTTTCCGGATTGACTCCACTGCGGATCAAAATTCGTCTCGCGCATCCGACAGCTTTGCTTACAGGAAGAAGCAATCCTTGAAATCCAAGGCGATAGTTTTTGTTGCTCAGACCATAGATGAATGGGTTCATACAGCTGCTGATGAATGCCAATATCGACAGACCGTGATGGGTCTTAGTATCAAGCTTTACTTTTCCCGCCATCGCCAGAGCAAAGTTGATCTGGCCCGGCGCCAAACAAACGATCAACATCAGACACGCGGCACCTACCATGCGCGTCATTTTCCCGCGAAATTTGGCCTTGCTCTCTGCTGAGGTGACTGTGGATCTGCTGGTCTTGTAAATCATGTGTGCGTATAGCACCAGCATCGTGACGCTGGGAAATGCCATTTTCAACAGGACCTGGACCACCCCCACGATCGTGCGAATCGACTGCCCCTCCCAAAGTAGCAACCATTTGCACCTTCGTTGTGGGGGATTTAAGGGAACATATCCGACCTCAAAGGAGATGCTCAAGACGAGGAGAAAAGACCACACAAACGATGATCCAATATAAACGAGAGTGTGCTTTGTGATGAAAGCGGCTTTGTACTTCAGAGGGTGGACCACAGCATACCATCGCTCCATCGCCAAGGCCAAGCAAATGTAGGCCGAGAAAATGACCATGTGGAAAAGGAGCATGCGACTCCAAACTACTTGACAAAAGATTTTGCCCAGATAGTGATTTTCTGGATATGGAAAGGCGTCGCCAAGAACAAAAGCTGGATTTGAAATCAACAGGATGGCCGTCAAAACATCAGCTATTGCCAGGGAAAGAATCAACATGTTGTAAGACTTTTTCAACAACTTTCGATCACGCAAGAAGATAGAGATAACACACATGTTTCCAAGGAAGGCGATTGTGGCAATGACAGAGTAAGTGACTTGAGTATAAAGGGTAAGGCCAGGCGGAACTGAGGCGCTGCTATCGGTAACCTCCGTAGGAAAAGTGGAGTTTGTCGAATTACTCACTGTAGATTTTCCTATCATGCTGCTCTAAAAAGAGAAAAAATAAAAAAAAAAGAAATTCATACGAAATTGGGAAACTGATCAGTTTTGGAGTCTCATTACCTCCCCCTCCCTTGGGTGAACAGTTGTGACGTAGGAACACAGCTTTCTTCGGTTTTTTTCATCGTCTTTTTCGCCGTAATTGTTGAAGTATAGAATAGATTGAGGTAAATGAGAGTAATTTCAGTCGCAATAACAAATTGCGATGACATTAATTGACAAGGGATGCAATATGCGATTTATATATGTGAGTTTCAAACTAATGCATTGATAAGACTTACCAGCTACTTTTAATTAATACAGGAAAATCTGTCTTCCTGCCTCTTTTGTCCTTGTTCTTCTTGTTCTTTGAATGTGCAGGATTGATCAACGACTGCCTGTGATTAGGATTTCAAATATTTCAAACATTAAAGCCTGGTTTTCACTAGCGACGCAAACACAAGAGCAAGTATAGGAGCGTTTATTTCATCGTGAAAACGGGGTTGACTCGCACAAGCACAAGGATGAAAAAAAATTTCCTTTTCCTTTTGTTTGCGCTTAACGAAACAAAGCATAAGAACAAGGAAATTTTGGTACTTCTGGCCAATTAAAGCACTCGTTCTAAATTCCCGGCGTCTACGCATTTGAACAAAATGGCGGATGCCGTAGTTTCGCTTTCATTTAGCATAAGCTACTTATACTTGCAATTGTGCTGCGTCTCTAGTGAAAACCAGGTTTTTAAATTAACAGGATTTTTGTTATAGTAATATTTGTTGGTAGCTAAGTGTTTGATATCAGTTGTGTTATAACTCTGATCTCGTTGAGCACATCATCCAGTTTTTGTGCAAGCTTTGCTCTCACTAAGTTGTCATCTGCGGCATTCGTCGGCATACAAGAATGGTCACGTGATCCTCAAGAGTTTGCATAAGCTTGGGCACTAGAGCGTGGAAATAAGTGACGGCCATCTTGCGGCGGGGCTAATTTGCAGGTCGCAGGTCGCAGGTCGCAAGTTGCAGGTCGCGGGTTGCAGGTCATTGTTTCACCAATACAGAAAGTATCCTAAACATTCATAAAAGATAACGTTAGGCCTAAAAACTTTTGTTTAGGCCTAATTAGGCCTACGGTTAGCTTTTAAGAATGTTTAGGATACTCTCTGTATTGCTGTGATTTGTGTCCACGATTTGCTGCTTGCGAAAAAAAAAAGTTTCGTTTTCTCCTCCTTTGAATGTCGACATTATGAATTTGTATTTGTCGAAAATCTGGCTCTCTTTCTAAAACGAAAACGAAACGGATTGCAGTTTCATTTCTTTCCTAAAAGGGAGTTATTTTGCTCATGCAAGCCAACATTTGCCGGCCTCAAGATTTGTTGCGGGTTCACGACATAGGAGTCATTTTAGTACTCTCGCAAGCCAACATTTGTAGGCTTAAATTGTGAGGGTTGAACAACACAACAAAATTTCAAAGAGTCTGATAAGTGTCACAGACTAAAATATATTTGTGCCGGCATTGAACTTGGTTTGTTTAAAGAATTTTTATTCATGATTTGGACTGAGTGCTGTTCTGTTTGCTTTCCCTTGTCATATTATGTAGGGATGATATCTGTTTACAAACATTGCTTTTGTTATTCAAATGTGCCAACCACTGAAACAAAAGACCCTTTGTTTCGACAGCCAATGAAGCTCTGGTTGGCACATTAATGACAATAGGTGACGTGAACGATCTTTTCACAGTCGGCATAGGAATCCCTCTTATCCTTGTTAAGTTAATTTGTTAAACAAAGTTGCAAATATTATTATCTTCATTTGTTTGATTTTATTGTCAATTTAGTTTACCTTATGAAACAAATTGTTTGATAGGTCAGTTAATGACTTTTCCAAACCTCCAACACTTTGTCGTGGTCAATAGACAGTAAATGCGTCTACATAATATGTCGAGGCTCAAGATTTGTGTCAGCCGTTGGTGAGGTGCAAACCGCCATGCCAACTATCAGAGTTGATAGTTGATGAGTGCAGCTTTTGGGATAAGGTGGCTAGTATATATATATTCCAGCTCGGAATTATTTTTAACTGATTCAGAGTAACTGTTTCAGTCAATTCTATTTCCAAACACTGGGTTCACAATCAGAATTGTATATTTAAATTTTGGGAAATTTGTTATGAAGTTTATTAACACACACACTTTTTTTCCCAACATATTTTATGTGGACTGGAGGTCTTGGCACATTTCCCGGCAAACAAACAAATATTAGAGCTGTTCACAGTCCAAATGAAAACACTTTGATGGATAGTTGAAGAGTACAATGTACAAAGTAGGGGAGGAGTATCAGGGAAAAGCTGAGGGGATGAGATGCAAGTGTGGTTGACCTTTGTGGAAAGCAGCAAAGCCCATACATGTACGCATTGCGTACCTATTTTTCTTCAAGTAGCTGGCCCGATTCTTGAACGCCAGGTACCCTTCGTTCTTCGTCAGTCCTTGCGGCGTCTAGGCACAAGTGCTGAAGAGCTTTCCAACTAAGTGCACTAATGACTGTCTTGCTGTGAATCTGTTACTCTCATTTTCTTTGTATTGCTTTGAAATTCAATTCACAGGTATACGAAAAATGAGCCACTTAGAATCAAAGCCAAATGCAAACACTCATCTTGCTCTATGCCATGAAGTAGTAATAGACCAATTTAGATATATTAAAATTCAGTCCAAAACAAAGGCATCATCTCGAGGCTCTGGGGAATAAACTCATACAAATCCTTATATTTATTCCCCAGAGCCTCGAGATGATGTCTTTTGTTTACGACTGAATTTTAATATATCGAAATTGGTCTATTAGGCAACACTCTGAGGATCATAAATCTTAACGATTTCAGAACGTCCTACCGTCATTTGAGAATTTCGATTTTGGTACTTACTCACTTTAAGGATAGTGATAGCATTTAGCATTACAAAAAAAAAAGTCTATAAAACATTCCGTGCTCCGAAAAACACAACATACATTTTCATCAGATCTTGGTTTAATTTGCCGGCTATTTTGCTTATTTCATGATGAACTTATTCTTCTACTGATTCATTAGTAAAGTGTGAATCCAACACCTCTTCAAAGTTCCATTAGGATGGTGTCAAAGAAATGGTATGGAAGTTTACTCCTGTCGGACAAGGTGAGTAAGGTGATACGTAATTTCGAAACTAAACAACCTGAGTTTAAATCAGTCGCGCCGTGCAGTAAGCAAGAATTAAATCCCTTCAATTTTTTTTTGACAACGTTGATGGCCGTTTGGCCTTATAGTAAGTTGTCTTAGACATCGTTTGTCTATCGTTATCCTCTAAACTTGCATCTATATATCTCAGCTGATGAGCGGTTTTTTGAGCTTTCTGTGGCATGTAACCAGAGTTGGATCCAAAGTAACTTCAGATAAATGTTCGTTTTGAATTTCTTGAGTCCAATCTGCATGGCTATTGCTAGATTTACAGAAAATCGGATCGCTGACAGAGAGAAGGGAGTAAAACTGACGAACACCATATTAACAAGAGTTGTTACTCAATATCTTCTTTTTCATGATAGGTGTGAAGAATGTAATGCGTGGCTAGATAACCGACTTGATAAACTGACTCAATACTGAATTTGTTGAAAGACAATATCATAGAATTATACCAGCCTGTATCCTGGTTCTTTGGCGAGATACCGGGGCGAAGTAATGGTGATTTTTTTCCTTACAGTAGACTGACGTCCTCTACGACGATTTCAGTTAGAAAAGTGTTCTCTTTGATATACAAAGAAATGATGTGTGGCCTAATACGACAGCACAAGCGAAATTAGCCGCGAACACACACGAGCGAACTTAGCGTGGGAAACTGTACGGCTTGCTCTTATGGAAAGCGCTAAGCTTTATAGTCGTAAATGATTCTGGAAATGCACTGAAATGTTTAAATCTTGGAAAAGTCAATAAATCGAGCTAAATGATAAACGTCATAGCATCATTGTCTCATTTACGCAACAGCTGTAACTAATGCATGCGTTTTCCATAATGCTTAATAGAGAAGCGGACAGGCCTGGCAGACATTACACATCGGTATTGACTGAGGAAAGTACGAGTTGGATCAGGGAGCAAAAGTTACAAGAAAATAAGTGAAACGTAGTCAGAAACCGGTGGAGCTGTTGTTCATTCTTGCTATATACCTGTCTAAATTTACGCCTGCGGAATCATATACTCTGCAGCTCAGGCGTATCAGATTTATATTACAGATTTAAATTTCAGATTTTCTCAACTATATATAGTCTCAACTATATGAAGGTTTTCCTGACTTTTCTTCCGTGTCTTCTCGTTGCTTAAGTGATATGAAAATACATTTTAGCGAGAAAACCTTTTCAGGTGTTGTCGTGTAATTAACTCCGCAATTTTGGTTTGTTATGGCTTTTCCATTGTGGATCCGACTAATACTGGACTTTCATTAAAAATCAAACATTCATCTTCTCTCTTCTTCCACTAATCTATATATTCATACATTTATCCATCCTTGACTTAATCGATTCATTCTTTCAATAGACGTATTATTTTACTGTCAATAGTTTGCTTAACTATTAACCAATCCTTGGACTTTTCGGAGTCTAAAGAGTGCCGTAGGCTTTGCGCTTTTAAATAAAATCACACAGATTCCTACTCTGAGTTCGCTTGCGCGTGTGTTCGCTAAGCTCGCTTATGCGGTCAGCAGCATTTTCGGAGGGTGGGTTTTCTCACCTTTGTTGGAAAATTGAACTTTGTAACCGGCTTTGTAACCCTGCCTGCTTTTACAAAGGATCCTAGACCGCAGTTTGTCAACGACGCATTTTTTTAAATGTGTTTTTAAAGTTTGCCAGCACGAAGAAGGCGTGACTGTGATTGTACGAGCGAGACAACGCAGTCATGTCGGGACCCAGGGGAATAAAAGCGGGCAGGGTTGCAAAGACGGTTACAAAGTTCAGGTAGTAGCCAAAACGCGGGGCCGGGGCCGGGGCCGGGGCCGGGGCCGGGGCCGGGGTCGGGGTCGGGGTCGGGGTCGGGGTCGGGGTCGGGGTCGGGGTCGGGGTCGGGGTCGGGGTCGGGGTCGGGGTCGGGGTCGGGGTCGGGGTCGGGGTCGGGGTCGGGGTGTCTTTTTTTTTTTTTTCAAAATTTTTTCGTTTCAATTTATGGAATACACGCTAACTGCCAGACAGAGTCCCATCGTAATATTCACTTCGTTAAAAAAAAACCATCAGAATCCCAGTTCCACGATGATCGTCACGCAGTCATGCAACGTTCTTTTTGCTTGTTTGTTCGTGTTGTTGTCAATGTTGTTGTCTGATTTACCACAAACGGTTTGTAGTAAAGTCAGTCGCACGGGAACTTGCTAGCCAATTCTATTCGGACTTCAAGGGATCGAATCCAATCTTACGAGAAAAAGCACAACCACAGTTTCGATTTAAATATTTCTGAATTTCTAATTAGTTGTCACCTTTCAACTCATGCAAACTTGCTGTGGAAAATAAAATTGCAAATATAGTTCCATACAATAAAACAATTAAGCGACATAACTTAACGCGCGAATCACTTGGT
>NC_090888.1:67316727-67326727 GCF_036669925.1 Montipora capricornis | reverse complement strand
AACTTATGGGTTCAACAAAGACAGAGAACAATTGAACGAATCGAACACCTTACGTGGATCTGTGATCAACTCTGCACAGTCTTCAGGTAAAAAAAATAATTGGAAATGTAACAGCCAAGAATTATTTGAAAGAAAGCTTGTCGTGTATTTTGTGCTTCATTATTCAAGGAAAGGGTTCTTCATGGAAACGGTTTGATCCTGAAATTTAGTTTGTTGCAATATTGCGCATATTTGACACGATTGAGTTTCTTCTCTTCGCGCACGTAATGAAATAGAAGGGTTTTTTGCCTCTAATAGCAAATACGTTGTTTGTTTCAAAAAATTGTTCGCTGGAAAAAGGTGGCCTTTATGAATTCATCATGTTTTATGATATGCGAGCTTAACTGGATAGTTTTTTATGGCAATAGTAAAGCATTTTCTTGTCAAAATGAGGTTAGCGTCTTCTGGTGTGTTAACTGAATTAAATCGTGCGTTTGTATTTGCCGTCTGCCGCGTAACCTTGATTTCCACTCTCAAAATTACCTCCAGAACCTACTTTTTGCGTAGAATAAGCTTTTAGAATGATGTTCTTGTTTTGCATAAAGCAAGCTAACAAAATATGTACCTTGTTGAGTTCGCATTTGTTAGCGTTCATAGTATTTTCGGTCCGATGCTTCTGTTTCGTAAGGGGTATATTGTTGTGGTCTCCCATCCAAACACTAACCCCGCTGAACAGGGAAAACGTCCGGGAACTTTGGTATTACAAAGCTGTCAGATGCTCAGAGGGCACGTTTAAACTTGTGGTGAAAAGAAGTTGTGAGGGAACTCGAAAATTATCAACATGTCAGTCCAGAAGCCAATGTTGTTCGCTTCTCTTTTATTTGTTATTCGTCAGAGACCGGAATGCTGTAGTTCAATACCACACAATTCAGTGCCTTCTGATTTTCTGTGACACGTACCACAGGCAACCCAGTGTATGCTTCACGGAAGCATCTCGTTTGAGAATAATTTCTTTGTTGTTAATAAGCTCCTTGAGAGCTCGTTGCTCGCTGGGTGGTAGGTTTTTTTTAGGTTTAACCAGTGGAGTTTTTGCAAGCTTTATTTTGACTTCTTCTAAGTAAGTCTCAAGAGCAATTGACCGTTGAATCGGTGGAATCCAACTGGATTTCACATGAAATGGATGTTGCTCAGTATTTTGGTCATGATAGATATATTGAAGGCGCATCCTTCTGGCAAATTGGTTGAAGTCTGAAATTAGCTGGCGCCTTATCTGGCTTTCTTTCATGACAGGTATTGGAATGAATTTCAAACCTCGAGAGAGTAAATTGATCTGCTCTGTAGTCAATTGTGTCTATGAGAGGTTTTTGATGTGTTGCTTGCGTAACTCTATAGTCTCACAAAAACATAGATAATGAATCAAGGTTTCACTGTTAAAAAAAGCAATATTTGTCTAAAAGAAAATCGTGAAGGGGGTTTCACCTGGAAAAAAATTCCTGCACAAGCAGTGCGCGAAAATAAAAAAATTCGTACCAGCTGAAAATCCCCCAATTCCCCCTTCCCCCCATTACTTTTCTAATGGTCCGTCCCTTAAAAGAACCTACTTCTTGATTATCAGGTCTGAAACAGGGTATTGATTTTAAGAGTCAGGTCTGAAACAGGGTATCAAATTTTTGTGGGGAAAATCGCAGATTTTAGTCTGAAAGTAGGGTAAGGGTTTTAGGAAGCGGGTCGCACACCCTCACCCAATATTTCTGGCAGTACTCCCCCCTTCCCACCCCGGGCTAGTGCAGGAATCCAAAAACGTGAAAAGCCTATTGGAAAACAGATCTCAAGCAACCAAATATAAAAAGAAATCAAATACAAAAAGACATATTATTTTCCAAAGAAATCTCACCTTTTTATCCTGGCATTCCTCAAAAAGTTTTAGTAATATCGAGTTATAGATGCACGCGGGAGGTTGCTAAGCGCGAGGAAGCGTATCGCCTTGCGCGACTCTAGCTTCTCGAGTGACAAATTGGCATATTTTGAAAAATTAGATATTGGTCGTTGAATCATCGATTAGTTTACATTTGAGTGAGTGACAAATTTGCATATTCTGACCCCTAAAGCTTAGTTCCCACTGGCGACATAAGGATCATAAGCATAACCATAACCATAATCATAATCATAATCATAATCATAATCATAATCATAATCATAATCATAAACATAAACATAAACATAAACATAAACATAAACATAAGCTTCTTAAGTTCTAGTGGGGACGGCCGCTCTAAAAACGTAAAGCTTTTTCCTCGAAGCTAGCCGCCATCTTGAAAATGAACCGACCCGAAAGTACTGGTCCTAGACTTTAATTGGCCAAGACACAATTACCCCGTTGCGTCATTATGTTTCTCATTATGTCGTTATGATTTTCGCGTTCCCACTGCAAAGAAAAGCGACATAGTCATAGTCAAAGTCATAATCATAATCATATAAAGAAAATGGGCGATCATTTCCTTATGATTATGAGTATGTTGATCATGTTTCTGAACGTTCCCACTAAGACATAAGCGACATAACAGCGTTATGTTCGTGCTTATGATTATGATTATGATTATGATCGTAATGTCCCTAGTGGGAACTAGGCTTAACGATAGTCGTTACACGCTTCGCGTATCCACGACTTAAATTAAAGAAATGCTTTTTGATCACACTTTATCGTACGTGTCATTTATTATAAATAGGAGTTGGACTTGTAAATAAATGTGATTGACACATCACGGGTAATATGACATATACGTAAACATAAAACCAACGAGAGAAAAAAGAATGTAAATGTTCTGTTTTGTAAGAAGACTGTCCAGGGAAATTACAGATTGAGACTGTTTTTTTTTTTTCGCAAGTACCCTCGTAGCACTTGACTTGCTTCAACTAAATCCTCCTTCAGTTTTCTTATTCCAAAGAGCGACGGCATTCATTGTCAGGAACCTTCTTAGACTTGCGATTGAAAACTTCACTCGAATATCCACTTAACAATTCATATGGAATACAATGAATTTAGTATTTGTCGGGGAGCTAATCACGGCCCGCAATATCAATTCTGTTTTTGAGGTATACTGTCTTTACTGAGTGGACCCTTTTAGGAATCAACCATTTCTTAAACTCGGTTTTGAAAGCACGGTTCATATACCCGTAAATAAACGGATTGATGCAACTGGTCATAAAAATAAACAGAGATGCAAGAAGAGAAAGATAGCGTGGGAAATAAGAATAATCCGCAAATTTTGACACGGTAAATATGATATGAGCAGGCATAAAAAAACTGAAATATCCAATCACAGTGGCGAACAAGGTTTTGCTGATTTTGACATCGGCAACTTTGGAAGATTGCCATGAAACATTTCCATTGTGCATTTTCACTTGTTTGTAAATCTTCCAGTAACAGAACACGAGAACGAAATAAGGCGTGTACATAAGGACAAGTATGACAGGATTAGAGGATAGATCGAATACAATGACGCACAATGCAAAACCCGAATTTGGTCTGGTTTCTTGATGAAGACCAAATACTGAGAGAAAGGCAAACGTGAAAGGTATCGACCAGGCCAGCAATGCGGTGATAACAATATACCTTGGCTTGAAAATTGTTTGGTACTTAGTTGGTTTCACTATTTTACAGTATCTGTTCATTGCCATCAGAGCCATGTTAAATGTAGAGGCTTTTGCCAAGGATATCTTCATAATGGCATCAAAACTACAGGTAGCTGCTCCAAAAGACCATTCTCCTGTGGCCAGAAAGGCAACTGATAGTGGCATGGTGCAACTTGCTTGCAAGATGTCGGTGAGAGCAAGCGAGATAATGTAATAGTTGATGGGGAGGCGCAGTCTCGGGTTTCGATAAACAACATAACAGACGAGAAGATTTCCAAGCAGTGAAAGGATCATTACCAATGAAAATATGGCTGTTTCTGTTATCACAGCTGAAATGTGTCTGGTTTGCAACTCGCTCGTTTCGGTTGTGGACATGGTCACTTCCTTTTGCTTGTGCTTCCTTCCAGAAACTCTCGTTTAGTTTTATCTGTTTCAAATCTTTTGTGGATGAAGTCTCTCTCCCTTCTATACAAGACAATTCTGGGTGTATTCCATTTCAGCAAAGGCGTTTGTTTCTCAAATTCTTCTCAAAGGATATTATTTCAATCTAATCTCGGGCCAATGATGACGACCTTCCAAACGTCAGCCTTCTGTTGATAACGCAAATGTACTTTTATCATAACTGAAAATAACTAAGGGCAGTGTTCAGGCAATTCAGGCAAACTCTTCTCTCGAGCTTTATGTGTTCTTAGTTTGACTGGTCAATAAAGTGTCAATTACACGTCAAAATGACACCTACCAGACCGTGCGCACTACGCCAGCGCGTCAGCTACCTTAAACATATTTTTCACGACAAAGAAAAATTGGTTTTTCTACCTTAGATTAGCACGATCGGAGTATGACAAGTCACAAAAATTTCAAGAAACAGATTACAATATCTAAAATCAAGTGATACATTAAACGTACGGAGAAAATATTAACGATTTATGGTGGTTACACGACGTAATCAAGCAAACGACTACACGAGAGGGACGGGCTTAAGGCTCCGCCTGCTACTGACATGAATTATCCAACTCACGTAGCAAAAGTACTGTGCTAAGACAGCTGTGGGATTCCCAAAATCCAATTAAGACATTCTTAATGAAAAATCGCGTTGACCCGGTATAGCTCCGGCGATTTAAAGCAAGCAAGATTCCTTGACTGATGTGAAGGAGAATTCAAGTTGAAGGCTTGATTGATTCAAAGTTTAATGATGTTTACAAAACTCTCACGTCACACCGTAAAAACTGTGTGCGGCTTTATCCCCGGAATATTGGACAAATAAAAAACTTCTTCTTGACTTGGAACTTCTTAACTTAAACAACTTCTTAGTTTAACCAACTTTTTAACTTAAGCAACTTCTTAGCTTAAGCAACTTCGTGCTACGACGCGAGGTTATTGCGATATGTTGCGATGTATATGCGATGTACGCGCGATATCGACACGACATGCTATTCTTTCAAACTCGGGGAGCCCGCAGTAAAGGAGTTAAGTCAGCAATTAGACAAATAACAAGATTGTCGTTACACCCGGCGTAACAAACACCTCTTTAGCTCTTTTTCCTACTTTCCCAACCGCGAGAAAATAATTCAGCCACCGCCAAAAAATGTTTTTTTTTTCTCAAAAAATATTTAACGTTAGGGGGAAAAAATACATCATTTTAAAGCTAAGCAAATAGGCTTTCCAACAGCATATAATTTATGTACAGACAACTGAAACACTTTATAAAAGCGAAAGTTGAACGAACAGTAAAATATGTTTCCCAGGCAAAATTTGGTCATTTTAGCGTTGATTACGAATTTTTGGATGCAAAATTAAAATTTTCTGCAATTTATCATAAAGCAGTAGGAAGTTTGCGTTCAGTTTTACGAGTTCCCTTGTAGCTGACAGTGAACGAAGTAAATGGAAGAACCCAGGGAGGACCAGCCATATATTTCTCCCGGCATTGACTTTTTAGAAAGCAGGAAAGTCAACCAGAACCGGGTTCAACGAAAACGAAGCACAACAGGCTCGTTCCACACAAAAATGCCCAAATTTGTATTTGAAAGGCACTAAACAAGAACGAAAAAGGCGGCCAAGTTGGTCTGTGGCAACTGTCAAAGGTGCAAATTCTTGTTGTTATCGTTTTTTTTTTAAATTTGTTCAACCTGCTGAAAACAAATCAATTACAAAATCAACAACACAATCAGAAAAGCGCGGAAAATATTTCATCCTTAAGATATTGATATCGCCCACCGTATTCCTACAAGAACTGCCACTTCTGGTCCTCAACCAATTGTCTGCAAATTCACAACTGAGAAGAATTGCGAAAGAGCAAGTAATGAATTCACGAAAAGAAGCCAAAGTGTCGGCCACTTCGATCGGACTACCGTCCAGTCATTCTTTGGAAAACGTCAGATTATTTGATCACCTTACTCCCTTGCTTCAACAACTCTTGGCGGATTCAAAGAAATTTCAGAAAAGAAATGGCTTCAAGTTCTGCTGGGCCAAGAACTTTGTCATTTATCTTCGACGAACGGATGATTCTCGCCCGATTCAAATCAAGTGCCACAACGATCTTGTGAACTTTGCTAATCAGGAGGGTTTACCCATGAGCTAAGTACCTTTTACAAGTTCCTAAGTAATTCAATACACTATTCTAGCTGAACTTAGCCGTTAGTATGATGGCTGACGAATCGCATTTGGAATTTTTCTTTCCATTTAATCACTTAGATGATAGTTCCTTTAATCTAGCACTCTATGCGATATCCCATGGCCCTTTAAACTTCAATAGCGACCGTCTTGAAACACTATTATTTAATCCTATAGACAACCTGAGTTATCTAACTCACTTTCCAGCTATTTAAATCCTGAGTCTAATTTTTTAGCTGGTCTGCCCTAAAGTAGTATACAAAAATTTGGTTTATCAACGGAGTTGATAATGTAAATTGACCACCGTACAGAGATTCTAAAAGCTGACGTTTCGAGCGTTAGCCCTTCGTCAGAGCGAATCGAGGGATTATGGGTTACGTGTAGTTTTTATAGTAGAGTAGGAGCTACGCTATTGGTGGTAACATGGCAACGTGAAAGTAGGAATATATTAGTTAAATGAAAAGCGTTCGTTAATACCGTGAGGATTAAGGGTGCCGATTTGAAAGATGAATTTTTGTTCCAGATTCTTGCGGCTTTCCGTCGTACCTAGATGTAGGGAAAGGCCGCAGATAGCCATGTGTTTTTTGGAGTGGTTAGGCAGATTAAAATGGCGAGCGACTGGCTTAGATGCATCCTTGTCATTCTTCTCAACATCGCGAAGGTGTTCGCGGAATCGGTCACCTAGTCGTCTACCTGTCTCACCAACGTATAATTTATTGCATAACGTACAGGTTATGCAATAAATGACATTTGCGGAGGTACATGTGAAACGATCGGTGATCTTAACAGATCGCTTAGGTCCCGATATCTTGCTAGTGTTAACAATGAAAAGACAAGTTTTGCATCGTGAGCGCGCGCATTTGAAAGTGCCGGGTTGCTCGTTGGTTTGGAGCGCGCTTCTAACTAAAAAGTTGCCTAAGTTTTTGTCGCGTTTGAATGAAATAAGTGGAGGTTGCGAAAAGATTCTACCATTCTCGGGATCATTTTGGAGTAATTTAAAATTACTAAGAATGATGCTTTTGACTTCGTGATTATGAGGATGGAAAGTGAGGGTGAATGGAATTCTGTCATTCTTATCTTTCTGTGACGTTTGTAGTGACGACTGTCGATCAAATTGTTGGGCGCGATGATGGCCCGCTTTGACCACAGAGACAGGATAGCCACGTTTTTCGAAGAACTGGCACATCTCCTCTGATTTGCTGGAAAAATCGGAGTCATCACTACATAGACGTCGAAGTCTAAGAAATTGAGAATAAGGAATGGAGTTCTTGACATGTGATGGATGTGACGATGAATACAACAAATAACTGTGTGAATCAGTAGGTTTGTAGTGCACACTAGTACATAGCACGTTGCCTCTAATATTGATATCTAAGAAAGCCAATGAAGTTTCCGAAATTTCCCAGGTATATTTAAGAGCCGGATGAAAAGAGTTGACGGAGGTTATAAATTGATCGAGTTCTTCTCTGCTGGATGAAATAGCGCCGATGCAGTCGTCGATGTAGCGGCCGTAGAGTTCAGGTTTGGGGCCGTTGTACTGATTAAAAAATTGGTGTTCAACATATCCTACAAAAAGATTGGCATAGCTAGGTCCCATTCTTGTGCCCATCGCTACACCATTAATTTGTTTGTAATAGTTGCCGGCGAATGAAAAACAGTTAAGCGTTAAAACTAGTTCGGCAAGGCGGAGGAGCGTTTCCGAGCTAGGTTCTTTGACAGTGCGTTGATCGAAAAAGTGTTTAAGTGCTTGAAGACCTTCGCTGTTAGGAATGACTGTGTATAGAGATGTAATGTCCATGGTGAAAATAAGTTTGTCTTGGCCGGAGAAATTGAAATCGCGGAAAATTTGTCGTGCGTGTGTACTGTCTTTAATGTATGATGGCAAAGATTTGACGATAGGCGTCATAATCCTGTCTAAGTAGCTAGAAATGAGTTCGGTGGGGCAACTACAGGCAGAAACGATAGGTCGACCTGGGTTGTTGGGTTTGTGAATTTTAGGCAAGAAGTAAATGCACGAAGTTCTAGGGGTGTTGATGATGAGATTAGTGGCAGTGTCCGGTAATTCTTGATTAACTATAAGATTTTGAATGGTGTCTTTGACAAGTTTTTGATTGTTGGAAGTGAGATCTTTAGGGATTTTGGCATAAAACGAGGTATCCGAAAGTTGCCGCAAAGCTTCTTTTTGGTAAAGGTCGGACCGCCAAACAACTACCGCGCCGCCTTTGTCTGCCGATTTGACAACTATAGGTGCGGTTACACGGGGCACTTTTACCGTGGTAAATTGCCTTTTTACCAAGGGAAACTGTATTTAGTAGTGTGACCGACGCTTCCCGAGGTAAATTTCCCGTGTTAAATATCCATGGATACGTCAAAAAGATCAGTGGAAGCGCCCATGACATTTAACGTGGGAAGTTGGAAGGGTGTTTTGATGCCCGAGGTACAAGAGCCAATCGCTATGCTGATGAAGTTGTGATTAAATTTCCCGCCAATGAATTGCGTGAGATTTCGTTTTACCTCGGTAATCTTCGTAACGTGTGACCCCTAGTTAACACGGTATACTAAAACCCAAGTGTGAGGCACCGTGGGATAATTTACCATGGGAAGTGGCATTTACCATGGTGAGTGTAACCGCACCTATAAATGTCGTTGCGTTTACTAAGATTTTTAAGCGCCGCCCACTCTTCCGAGGAAAGGTTGGAAAATTTAGTGTTGCGATTGAATTTAAGTTTGTGAATGTCGTGACGGCATTTTTTGGTGAAAAAATCTAAAGAGGCAAATTGTCCCTCTGGGGGAGTCCATTTGGATTTGCGAACTAGAAGTGTTTCAAAAATATCTTTATTAGAAGTGTCCGAATCATCCTCTTTGTCGTGAAAAAAGGCTTTTAACTGAACGCGGCGAAGGAATTTTTCTGCCCTAAAGTAGTTATTTGAACGAGGATGATATAAATAGTCGAGTAGCTCCCCTTAGCAGCAAAATAAATTTTTCCGTTATGCACTTAAATGCCCGTAGTTTGCAGAAAAACCTTGACCAATTGAATTTAATGCTTCGAAGTTTCAAAAAATCATTCTTTGTGATTGGTATTTCAGAAACGTGGCTGAAAGATTGCACTGTAGAGCTGATCAATATCACCGGATACAATTTTATCTCAAATCATCGCAAATTCAAAACTGGTGGCGGAGTAGGCTTTTATTTACAATGAACTCCAATACAAACTTCTTAATGAATGCAAATTGTCAGATCCAGAGGTAATTGAGTCCTTGTTCGTGGAGATTACAGTTCCCCAAGGGAAAAACATTATTGTTGGATGTGTGTAAAGACCGCCAAACCAAAACACGGCTTTGTTTCTAGAAAAATTGAATGACGTTCTTTCTTACATTTCTAAGAACATCAAACAATGCTATGTTATGGGTGACTTTCAACCTTGACCTTCTCCAGTACAATCATCATACACCAACTCAAGAATTTATCGTCACCTTATTTTCGTTTGCATTTATTCCTCTCATCTCCAACCCAACACGCCTCACCTCTTACTCTGCAACTCTAATTGATAATATATTCACACACAATCTTTCACAAAATGTCTTAAATGGTGTTGTCCTAAACGACTTATCCGATCACCTGCCGGTTTTTGCTTACTTTTCTGGCCTAACCCTGGCGCGCGATGGAGATAAATAAAGCATTTGTACGCAAGTTTACTGACGAAAACTGGCGCAAATTCAACGAAAACGTTTCAAACACAAACTGGTCCTCACTTCTCGACGAAGATCCCAATATGGCT
>NC_090888.1:67271727-67274227 GCF_036669925.1 Montipora capricornis | reverse complement strand
TCCGCATACTTGACATAAAATAATGTAATGTACTTTTTTTTGTAAAGGAAAGACCAGGTTTACTTAGATAAGAAAAAAAAGTGATTTAATCATCCAAAAAAGTGGGGGGACATAAGAACTCCCCAGGCTCACCCCAGGCCAGGTGGTTATTTCTACAATTCAAATAATAAATAATTATTTATGATTTATTTCATGTACATTATTCCAATAATTATAATAATAATTCAATTCAAACTGTCCAAGAATATTTTCTCTTCATGAAATCTATTAAACGATTACAGTTATTGAAGACATCTTACTCACATCTGACAATCCGTTGTATGTTTTAAGGTGGTTACTTTGTTTCCCTATGAAAAAAAAAGTTATGATATCAACATCAGTAGAAGCCATCAAACCTTTCTTTTCACCCCTTTGATCCACAACATTATATATTTCCTTGACAGGAACACAAGTACAGAATGATAAATGAAGAAAAATTATTGAAAATGAAGAGCAGGAAAAGTAAAAAGAATTTATAAGGATCTTACCATCGCGAGAGGGAATTTTTAAGTGGCCCAGTTTCTCTCTCAGTAACACAATTTGTTTTTCAAGTTGATTGTTCATCTCTTGCTGGGTCTGGAAACGTGCTTTCCACTCATTATCTGAAGAATAATGAAGGTGTTTACCAATATATCTACTTCAAAAAAATATGTGGAAGCAATAAGTTTTTCAACGAGAGAAAAATTAAGATATCAAATAATGGCGGGAGCTACATGTAGGTTAGGGTTACCGATGACAATTAATTTCTCGTCAATTTTCCTATCTTAAGTCCTCTCAAACCAATAATGTACAAAGCTCCAACCTACTGAATCATCCTTCCGTTCGGCTAAGAATACAAAGGCTCATGTTGGGGGTATTATCAATAAGGAGCTTTAAAGCAAGGACAACATGTCCAATGGGAACATCATCATGACGCTCCTGCAAGTTGTTTGGTTTAAAAATTATGTACCAGCTATTCTGGAATTATTGGTATGAGTGGCTGTGAACTGACAATTATTTGTTAAATGTTCTCATGTCATCTAGACAACTGCTAAACAGGTCATTTCACATCTTTCATATGATGATGACAACGGCTGCAAATTGAACATAAACGAAAAGCACTTTAGTAAAACATGCAAAAGTACCACTTTTCACTGGTAAATACGCAAATTTGTCACTTTCTTGTCGTTGTCGGCATCACATTGGTGGTTGCATTATGCTCGGCCTTCATATTCAAAGCAGAGCATTGCAGGACAAAAGTCTATGGCTTTGTAATGTTTATCTGAGAGAATAGAATGTCTTTTTTCCAAAATTTTATGATCGAGTTTATAGCCAGGTTAGACGTTGAAAAACACAACACGATACTTCACTGAATTAATCAATTTAGCATATGCCGCATCAAATAATAATTTACAAACGTTCGCGATTGAATTGCGCTCAAACCGTGACCATAAAGCCCAATAATAATATCAGAAGAATAACGTATATCTGTAATAACATTTGAGCCGTGGTTGTTTCCAAGAATTTCCTCTCATTTTTCTGAGAATTATGAATACCATTTTCATTGCGTTTGTGCGAGTGCTGATTTCCGCACAGGTCCCTACTTCATAATGCATACACTCCTTTGTTTCAAGAAAACAATAGCGATAACAATACACGTCCTTTGGGACTGTGGCGCTTTGTTCTTTCTTTTTAGAGGTTTTTTTTCTAAGTCTATATGGACTTTAAAAAAGTCGGTCGAACTTCTGTCTGAAATACGGAAAATCGAACAGTTTTTCCTGCAATTTCGGCACTTTTCCTGCAATTTTACCCATTTTTCAGTTTTAGAATAAGCGCAAGAAGTGGAGTTTCAAGCAATCGTTGTAATAGGGTTCAGATTCGCAAACATAACAAACAAACCAAATAAAAGTAGTGTCATAAGAAATTTAATGGCTACCTGCTCTTTTTATCGTGAAATTGTTCTTCCTGTCTGCTTAAAATTTCGCCGAGACACTGCAAAGTGTATATTTTCTTCCTTTCCTGTATTTAGGATCACGAACGGTGCATTTAGAGGGATTTTGCGATTTATCGCTCTTTGTAGAGATCGGCAATATGCTCAATGATACTTCCAAGTAAATAGCTTTGGTAGAGATCCTTGGATGTTCCCGTACGAGGCATACCTCGTTTCACTCCTCATCATGTCTTTTCAATGCCCTGCTGTGGGCTCGTTTGTCTGGGTCGACGAAGTTTAGGCGATGGTTAACTGCGGTGAGATAATGTTAGCCCTTGTCTTGTAGGCAGTTGTAAACTTTCCGGCCACAGGTAGCTAGGGCTAATATTTTTTCAAGGAAAGTTTACGGTCAGAAAATTAATATGTGTTTTGGCGGATTGAAGGCTATCCATTGCAGTTTTTTCTTGAGCATCACGAAACAGATCCATCTCCCGATGCGGCACTTTGTCTTTGCCAACTGACTGCGTTTTCACACAGGTTTTGGACACGGAA
>NC_090888.1:67231727-67234227 GCF_036669925.1 Montipora capricornis | reverse complement strand
TAGCTATTTGTTATTTCAAGGTTGCTTTCTCGCAACCCAACAGTTTCATGTGTGTAAGTGCTCCAAAAGTTTGAAATACAATGTTTGCTTTTGTGCAGGACTAAAAGTTGACAGGTTTTGGTAGCTTGAGCGACAACGACAAGAAGGCACATAGCTTCGATTCGCCCCACTTTCAATCGACTCTGCGTCAACAAAGGAGACTAATGTTGCGTATGCGCCTCATCACCCCGAAAAACCCTTGAAATTCAGTCAAATTCATTCGAAACGCGGGAACATGAGAAATGGCGGATGTAGTGCTGTCATCGTTAATATTCATCGCATGTTTCCAAAAGGACGGCACACAATGAATGCAAAGATGATGAGTCATTTGAAAGACTTGGGCATTACCTTATCTTTATGACTGATACTGGTTCAATACAACGCGAAATACGGCGAAGGATCACAAATGAAGCGAAGATGGCGAGTCAAAAGTGTGGCGATGAATTGCAGAACTGGCAAGGAGCAGAGGATAGTTTTGCCTTCCTGGCGTTGTTTTTCCTTATTTAAGAGACTTCAACTCAGAATGGAGTGCTGTTTGATAATAAAGTAAGTCGGATTTAAATTGAAATGTGAGTTTACATTCAAAAATATGGGTAAACTGGCGTTTGAAGCGAGGACAACGATAAATCAGCTAACAAGATGGACTCGAAAAATGACAGCCCACTGGTGAAGTACATCTCAATTCGCTATAAAGCTTCCCAACCTTGAAATTTTGAACCACATGGTCGAAGTTGAGTCGGGAATTGTTCTGGAGAAGAAATAGGGCTGATTTTGAATCTTGAAGCGAACAGATGAAGCCAAGACGCAAGGCTTTACTTTACGAGTGCTCCAGATTATTTAAATTTCCTTGGCAAAAAATATTTTAATTCCCTTTTTCGAGACTTTTGTCATAGGCCGTGATACGGGAATTCCCGCTTGCTGCAGTAAGCCCAACAACCAAAGAAAAGATTTGTGTAAAGAAATTGTCATTAAAAGTGGCAAGGCTCAACACAGCAGGTTTCGTGTGACACGGTGTTGTCTACAAAATGGCTCCAAATCTTGTTATGATATCATCTCACTCTGCCCTATTGTGTCTTTGACATGGCACACTTTCACGTCTGTAAATTAAACCACTGAAAAAGCATTAAATTTGAAGCTTTTTTCAATTTGTATTTTGTCATATTGCCCTAAGCTGCGAGAGTTTCAAGTTGATGAAATGACGCGCACAAGTAATTCTAACTCGGAGAACGAGACTCAAGTCGGCATCTCATGCGTTCTCGTGGCCAAATCTTAGAAAATATTTCGTGATACGGGAATCGCCTTTAACAGCCGACACACAAATATTAGAAGAATAATTTAAATTAAACTGTTTAAATTTAAAAGTGGCAAGGCGCGCGCAAGCGACCCGCAAAGTGAGCCTATTGTCCTATTGAAATCTGCAACTTCGAGCTAGTTGTTTGTTGGAAGAACAGTCATAGGACGTCCCCTCAATGCTATCCAGTCATTGTGGATACATCAAATACTAATTTTTCACAAAAATGTGGAGATTGACACTGATTCGCAGTTAAATTATTTATTATTTATTTATTTACAATGAACTTACACGTTTTCTTGGTATAAAATTTACCTACTCATCTCAGGCAAAGTATTATTTACATTTGTATAAAACTGCTTCAGGCGAGGGAAAAAAACGAAATTATTACAGATAACGTAATTATATACACTATACCACCAATAGAAATAAATGGTATATAGTTAACTATACTAAAAAGGAGATTGACACTGATTCATATATAAATACATTCCAAAATGACATAACCAGGTAAAACATTTGTGAATGTAATCCATAATGTGAATACATTCAAATTAACAACAATCTCAGAGAAAGAATAATATTATATTCTTAACTTTAAATAGTACTCAATCTACAGAACAGGATATCCCATTCAGTTGCAATATTTAGACTTATAATACCGGAGTACATACCAGCAAGTACCGGTAACGAAATCAGTACTGAGCAAAATAGTGTTCAAAAATTGCTTTTTTAAAATAGGATTTTAGATGTGCTTTTTTGATTATAAAGGGGAAGTCATTCCAAAAGTATTTTCCAATAATAGATAGGCAGAATGTTCTTACATTGGCTATAGCATGAAGAAATAAATACTACAAAGATGCATCCTGAGTTGAATGATTATGTTGCTCCGAAACCAGTAATATGGAAAAAATTACATGGCTTATCGCCACAAAGACCATCATGCACAAATAAATGTGTACATTTTAGCAATATCGTGAAATTTCAATAGACCTAAGGAAACATAATGTGGGATGGGGGAACATCATGAATGATTATAATAACTTTATTTTTTTAATTTTATAAGCTGTGACAATGGGTTTTCATAATCACTACCATGCAACATAGAGCCATACAGTAAATATCGCTAAATAAGTGAATAATTAACAATTATTCGCCTCAGGCTCAGTG
>NC_090888.1:67201727-67224227 GCF_036669925.1 Montipora capricornis | reverse complement strand
GGCTATCCCAATAGCTGTTTTAAAGCAGGCTCATTCTTTTGATGTCAGTGGTTGGCCTCCTTCCCTAGCACCATCATCCACCACTTGCGGCTTGTGTGACAGCCCACTGTCGAAAGAACGGTGTCATCCAGGTCAACGAGGAGAGTCCTTGCTGATTACCAACATGAATCCTTTCAAGCCTATCACATTGCTTGTGAAATTCTGTGAAAATCCAAGTTGCCAAGCCATGCACCAAGTGTTTCCATATAATTTAGGCAAGTTAATTGTAATATTAATGTTGTGTATCAGTAGTGTGTAAGGAATACATTAAGGTCCACTATTCATGTAATTCCTGGAGAAATAATGGAACTTCAAAAGTGATTTCTATTACCTTCTACAGTGTAGGTCACTCCTTAAATATAAAATTTGTGTTTGAGGGCCCAACAATGTCATCTTTTGCTACTTGCACGATACTTTTGATTTGTATCAACAATCTCCAAATACAGCGTATTTGCGATGAACACTTACATTTGGATGTACTGTAACTTTTAAGTCTTTTTAAACATTGCACTATTAGTGTTTCAGGCCAAGTAATCGCTGAAATACATGTACCAGTAGTGCTTTAGTTGTTTTGATTTAAGGTAGTTGAGCATTCATCTGCGCACAATTGGCAATATTGTGTACTGTTTGGGGTAATTTAATATCTCCACTTCCTTCCATTCACCCACTTATTTTAGGTTTGTTCAATATTGCTGACAAAGTCCTCGTTTCTCTGGAAATCATGGTTGAGTGGCGACACCTATTCCGACGTGGTGTTCCACTGTCAACAGCAATTGAGGGCAAGCTGGAAGCAATGAAAGAAAGAACCCAGGTTGGTCTTAAAATATTTTGACATAGCCGATGTTTTGAAAAAATAACAATAATGATAGTGACGTACATGTATATTATAACTATCAATTAAAAGCAACAGTAGTAATTGAATTCTTCTTTTACATTTTTTCTGTTCCAATCTGTCACCTTTCATTTTGCTTTTCTTTTTTTACATTTTCAACAGGAACCACCTGGCGGAAATGAACTGAAAAACCTAGGTAATTTGCTCTACAATGGTTTTTATTGCTTTGAGGCCATAACAGAGAGAAATCTTGATGACGTGATATGTGGCATTTGTGGTACAATTGGGGAGCTTTACCTTGGGGATGGAAATGAGAAGAATTGCTGCAGTATTAGCGAGGTGCAGTTATTCTATGTTTAATTTTTTAAATTGGAATTTGAGTCTACTTGATGTGCGAGGAAACGCTGTAAGAGCCTTCTTAGACGAATATGTAAACTCAAAAAGCCTCCAGCTAATGAATAATAATTTTATATCTATAGAACTCCTAGTGTTCACAGTATGCAAACTGCAGCTTCATGCGAAAGCAATAGTGTTAAAGTCATGTTCCAGGAGGACACGTTTTGAGGCCGGTGGTCAACAATTTCATGGGCAAAACAGAAAGTGAGACTTCTTCACTTGGGACCCCAGGTCCTAAAATTTGCAATTTAGAATTTTCCATCAAAGGTTCTTGAGTTTGACTTTTGGCGTCAATTTCTATGATTACTGGGACATTTCATGTACACCAGAAAACATGAAAACATATAGGTTTGGGATTATCATTTTTGTACCCAAATGAATTAGTCTACAATACTCGTCACATTTGTTGGAACAGCCATCCCCGTTTCCCCCCTCCTCCAATGTTGATTTTCACAAATACTGGCAGTCACCCGAAAAATTCTCACACAACATTGAATTGCGGGGGATTGGGATGTGATATAACCTACGATCTGGTAACACTATGATTCTAGACCATTCGGTTAGTGTTCCAACTAAATACATGTATGTCTAGTATTGTAACATCTCGGCAGTTTGTATTGGCGTCACTCAACTTTCCTTCCTACAAAATGGCAGTTCACATTCAGGCATACCTTTTCACCACTAAAACCAATCATCAAATGTTTCTTCAATTGGTTTATGTAATTCAGTGTTATAAATTATTGTAACTTTCAAGAAAGTGATCCAGTGCATCACGTACAATGCCGTGTTTCACTTGAAGTCAGTGTTCACTTACTAAATAAATATATGTATTTGGTATCTGGCTTACATGAAGTCACTTTTCCTGTATCATATATTATGTTTTTGTGATGCTCATGCTTTGTTGAGCTTGCATTATTAATTGCTTTCTTTCAACAGATAAATTACGCACCAAGAGATTGTGTGGCAAGTGATCCCATATCTTTGGAGAAGTTTTTGCTCAAATTAAAGGAACGATGGGTGGAATGTACCACATACACAAGGTGCAGCAAAAAGTTGGAAGTCTACCAAACATCAATTCCCCCCATCATCCCACCTTCAATGCGTAACCCTGATCAAGTTTTGAATACAGAGGACAAGAAAAAAAGTTCAGTGTTAGACAGCATTAAGCACAAGTATCAAGGTTTGTGGTCCATTTCGATTCAACAGGGTTCATAATGCTGTCATTATTCTTCTTACAAGTCAAATTACAAGGAATAGTTCAAGACTTAATTACATGAAGACCGTTGACAGCTGTGCACGTCATAGATTTGCAAATTGTTATCAAACACAGACACGAACAGTTTTTACGTGTGTCATTCCCAATTTTTTTAGGTGACCCATCCCTCCTACATGACATCATTTCTAAGGATGGTGTGGATATTTCAGCACTCAATCACATGAGTGCTGAAAGCATCAAAGGAATCTGTGAAAAATGCAACATCCTGACATCACACAAGTCAGTGGTAGGTAACAAAAATTAGGGTATTCTCAGGAATGAAAATGTTACGAAGCACTTTATTGATTTCTTTATTTTATGTTCTTGTTGATGATAAAATCTTTTCTGGCATTTTTTGAGGGCTTTGTTTCTGCAATCAGTTGCCCATTTGTCATTTTTTTTAAAGATTGTGGCAAGTATTCAGCTCTATGATAAGAGAATGCTATCAGTGATATGTTAAGATTGCTATAAGAAACAATCTATTCTTGTTGTAATTTTCTGCAGGAAAGGATGAAGATTGACATCCAAGCATTACATGAGTCTCTGCTCACCGGTTCATGCCCATGCCATGGATTTACCAAGGCATACAGGTGGCTTTTATCACATTGTGTGCAGACATGGGGTAGGGACTTATGGTAATTTTTTTTTCAATACATGTATCTACGCTGTTCATCATGTGCCATTTCACTCTTAACAGCAAGTAACCAGATGACTTGGTCATAGGTATGGAGTTATTGGTGCATGTACAGTGTTATTGGTATCAACACAACATATTTTTCAGAACTCTGGCCTTTAAAATATCTTTTGCTTGTGTTATTTTCTTTCAGGTAACTGTAGCTTCCAAGTTTTTAACACTCCAAGAATCTGTGCGTGATCCTGCTGACTTGTACCTTTCGTTAAAGCACTATCCACTGCTTTTTATTTGTGACACTCCATGTGGTTTTGTCAGACACATGGATGTCAGGGAGCCAGAAACGACAAAACAACTGTGGGGACCTTTCTCTGGTTGTTTAGAACAGCCAACTCTTAAAAAAAAAACCTTCCACGGTAAGCCTGAATCTTCCTTTTATTTCTGTTTTCATATATTATTGGTAAAGTTCACAGATTATACTTTTTAACCAATCATTAAACTTGATACAAAAACAAGCTATTAACCGGGAAGTTCAACATATCTGAAATGACCAGTGTGTAACTGTGCATGCATATATACATTCTATGTATACAGTAGTTAAATAACTATGGAGCACATTGTCAGAGTTGAATGGTCTTATATTTACCTTACATTGTAGGTGAATATTGCAGGATTTCTCATCATCATAAATTAGCTTTCAACCAAAATATTGATGCTACATGTACACAGCCTTCATCTTTACTGTTGTAGTAGTAGAATAGATTATTGACGAGTTATGTCATACGATTTGGAGAACAAATAAACTCATGACACAGAAAGGACGGTTGAATGAAGGCAAGTCAAAGATACATGTATTACATTTTTATGATGATTCTCAGTATTATGGTTTACTAATAAGTACATGTATCTTAGGCCCGATGTGCTGAATCCAATGCAAATGAGAAAAATCTTTTGTTTTCACTCATTTGCAGTAGATTTGGCACTTGAAAGGTTCATCATTTGAATCGGGCCCAAGGCAATGTTGCTTATATGCTGCCATATGCTCATTTTTCAGTGTTTGCTCCCCTAAAAAGGCAAATGGTTCATTTGCATGACATTGAAAAGTACCAAGGAGCCTACCATGAACCAGGCCTACATGTATTTAAGTCGCAAACTGTATTCTTAAAGACTGACCTTGCACTTACAATATAATGTTCATGTTATGATTATTATTTGAATATGTTCACTCTCAAGTGTTACTGGTTTAGTAATTGGCAGCTTCATCTTGTTGTTTACTTTTCAAGGGAGTAAGTGTACCAGAGATTGTTCCAGCAGAATACTTGGATCATTCGAGGCCCTTACCTTTTTCGCACAGCAACAAGGTGGCTCACCCTCTCACTAGATCAGAAAGGCGGTATGTGCTAGGTGACCGCTTCCACGATGCCACTAACCCCCACAAATCTCCTCTGTGTGAATTTCATGACATAAATTTGTGTCTTCAGTTGTGTGTTCTCAAGACCAGTTATCAAGAGTCAGAAAATCACCGGAAGAATACCCGTAGATTGAGAAGCTCTTGCGTTCAAGGCTTTGGGACTCACTATTTCTATAATTACCTTATGGATTTCTACCAGAATGAGGACATAGTGAAAAAACAACGGACATTGCTTGAGAAGAATCTGGGGAAGGATCAGTTTATAATAAGAGATCAGTTCTCTAGATTTAAAATTAGTGAATAACAAAAAGACGCTTAATGCAAAGCCCATGATAAATTATTACTTACTATTTAAAGTGATCCTTGCTTCAGGATCCTTTTGCCAATACCAGAGTTTGTTTTGTGTCATCTTCTGTTTAATTTATGATGAGAGGTCTCCTCTGTGCGAGTTTCTTAACATACATGTAAACCTGTGTCTCTAGTCATTTGTTTGAAAAACCAGCTACCAAGGAGTCTGACAATTACATGAAGAGTATCTGTAGGGTGTGAAGCTCCTGAGTTCAAAGCTTCAGCACACACTACTTGTGCAATTACCTAATGGATTATTATCAGAATGAGGATATACATGTAGTTAGAATACAGAGGACCTTGGTTGAGAGTAGTCTTGCCAAGGGTCAGTTTGTATGCAGAGACCAGTTACATGTAGGCCAATTTACAGTTTGCAGTTCACAAAGTTGTCCTGAATATTTCAGATCATATTTTAAATGTGTCAGGTCTACACCTGGTTATCGGACCAGATCTGCTGTCTCTAATGACGTTTTAACACCATCTTCTAAAAAAAATTCTGGGCTTAGAACTTTCCACTCATTCAAGTGCATGTCCTCTATGGAATAACTTCCTTACGGAAAACTCCTCATTAGAGCATTTTAAGATTAATAGAACATTTTAAGCATAATTTTATTAATTTTTAACTATACAATGTAAGTAGGCGTTTTCATATTTAGGAGGTTTTTTTTTTGGGGGGGGGGGGGGGATTATGTAAATTAGCAGGTAACCAGTCATAATGTATTTCACCCTTTATAAATGAAGTGTTTGTTTGATTGTAATGAAAAATTATATGTACATTCATAACAGAGCATCTCAGAAAAGGTATCCTACGACTTGTGGCATTTCATTGCAAATCCAAATTAACTGAAATATGAGGACTACCCATGGTTATGCATACAGCCCCTCAAATCTCACTGCATTTGAACTTCTGCTTTAGGCATTGTTTTATTACAGTGTAGGTGTTTTGCATTGTCCAAATTTTGTGTACATAATGGCAGGTGGTTATTGAGTATATAGGAGGTGTACAGCTGTATATGCCTTGGAGTAGTCCTAGGAGGCATCACATCCAGGGCAATACCATCGTTCCTGGGTTGGTTCTTTGTTCTCTGGCAGTCCAACACAGACACTAAAAATAGGAAGCCCAATAAAAACTATTGTTAACACTATAATTATTACCCCATACAGTGCATGAGTTCCTTCCACCAACATAATAAGTGGTCCCTTTACCAGGCTGTATTTGAAAGATATTTTTATATGGGGATTGGGGAAATCATGACGCATCACAATTCTAAAAGTTATACATTAAAAGGGAAATTTGACACTTACAGTATTGGGCCTGAGGTACTTTTCCAAAGCATATCATTATGCATGTAAAATATTGTACACTACTGTAAATTGCTCTCCAAAAGCATACAAGGCTCCTGATGTAATAATAATAATTTGTATCATGACACTAATTTTTACATCTTACACGTAAAGAATATGCTGGTCAATGAGGCCTTACTTGTGAAACCAGCATTCACAGTCTTCACAGGAGACCCAGTACACCCTGGCTTTCTTCCCAGAAGGGCTTTCCTGGCCACATGTTTTACATTTAGATCTGCTGGATCCTGTTTTCCCTTTTCCTCTTTTCTTCTTTCCTGGTTCCTTGTTGTAAACTGTAAGAAATGAAAGACAATTAAGGCACAGCGTGTTAACTTTAGATCAAAGTACAATACATAAGTAGATAATTATAAATGACAGGCAATGTGAGGTTAAAAAGATGATAACACAATTATGTCCAAACCTGTACAGAACTTGATATGAGTACCTGATACGGTTTTCTGTTTTCAGTTTATTTCCCAGTGGGGAAAGTCAGAAAAAACCCTTGCCAAGGGTTGCCAATTGGTTTAAGCCCTAAACCAATACTCGTTTTCATGGCCATTTTCTTGTTGTTGATATTATTGCTCTTGTAGACAAAGATGGTTTGAAAAACAAATTGTGGACCTTGACGACTGACCAGTTGTAAGTCAATTCATTCCATTTTTTCCTTTGAAATTCGTCACCAAATCATGTACATACATGTACTGTATGATTAGGTGAGTGGCAAACACAAGATTGATGGAAGTGAGAGATGGTAGAAAAAGGCGAGAAGACACTCACTTCTTCCCTCCCTACTCTCCCACTAAAAAAAGAACAAAAAGGTTAGGGAAAGACACTGCTTTGCCAACATTGTGGGTGCATACAGAGCCTGTGAGCCGATAAATAGACCATATTCGTATTCTCAGTATTGGACTGAAACTAGCTTGCAGTGCAGGCTACTGCGGGGAAATCTTTTCAAATGCAAATACTTTTTAATAGATATTTATATTCCCCCGCATTAGCCTCCATTGCAAGCTAGTTCCAGTCCAATACTGGGAATATGAATATGGTCTATTAAATTCCTTTTGCAGTTCAATGTGTTTCCCCAGTTGAAGAGATATTTAAGAAATTAACAAAAACCTTTAAAAAATCAATAAACTACCGTCTGTTCTTGGGAAGACACCAACAGTCCCTGGCACTAATTCTGGCATTGTGATAGGAGCTTCTGCAGTGCATTAAATAACACCGAGTAGGTAAAAATCCAAACAAGTGATATAAAAAGAAATCAACAATGTGTGGTAGCACTTGGCACGATGACATGGCCACAACACCATGATATTAAAACACATTTTTTGTCTAAAATTAATCCAGTAGTCAAATTGCTCTAACAAGACCAAAGAAAACAAGACATTCAATTTAATAGGTGTATACAATGACTTAATCTGTGTCATAAAAGTTAATATGTAAAAATTCACTCTGCATGTGCATAACTAAAACAGCTATACTGAACAACAAAGTTAACTAATGATATGAAACGAAGTTTGACCATCACAATTATCTTATTTCCATACTGTATTTATGATTGCACTTACCTTGTCTACTGTCCAATGCGTCATCGACAGGTGGAGCAAATAGCGATTTTCTTGCTCTTGCACCTTGTTGATTACACCATTAGCATAGACATAACATACTAGGGGGTATAACATCAGGGTGACAAATCAATATGGACTTTGGGAACTTTAGATTTGGAGTATGACTGACTAGAAGTGTGTCTTCTTTTCAGAGCACATACACAAAATCTTTCAAGTTCTAATCTCATGGTTGTACTTGTTGTCTAAAGTTAAAGTGCACTTTACCTCAAAATATTTTCTTTAGCAAAAGTTGAATATCAAACAAATTTAACTTTTGCTTCTTTAGATTTAACATTTTCATGTGCCTCATAAGGTATGTAAGAGAAAGATGCTGGCAATCATTTGTCCCATGGCAGAGGCAGTGAGAGGCATGGGCCTGTTCCTTCTATGTTCTCATAAGCTACTTTGCATTATAACTTTAAAGAACTTTGGCAATGTAAATACTAGTTATTAAAGTCATTAAAGGAATAGACCAATAACTCCATACGCTCAGCCATGGGACAAATGAATGCAAGCTTTGCCACTCTCTTGTACCTCATTGGGCCAATGAAATTAAAAGTAAAGTCTAGAGAAGCAAAGGTGAAATATAAGAAAGACATTAAAGTTTGCAAAACAAATAACCTTTGAGGTTAGGTTCACTTTAAGGTCTTCATGTAGTACACACCTTCTTTTCTGGAGCCCTCAACTGATGGGGTTGCTATGTCTTCCTGCAGTGATGGCCCTAGAGTGGATATTAAAACTTATATTAAATGTGTCATAATGTTAAACATGTTTGCTTAGTTTTCAGAAAATAATGTTAGGTGCAGAATGTGCATAGTGTAATGCCTGACAATTGAGAGAGTTGATAATGTGGCGTAGTCCGAGAGGCCAGGGCAGTTATCATGGGAAAAGGTAAATGGAGTAATAAATAGAGATTTAAATGTTTTCAATACATTACAATAGTATGAGAGTTCATTCTCATCGTGAATGAAAGACAATTGTCAAAATATTACAGAAATTCACAAACAAGTATATACACTGTATCTAATAATTGCTTATAAATTTGATAAGGACCTGTACTTTGTGTAGGGTTCTCTGATCGTCTTGATTTCATTCCTGCACGCAGACCCTTAAAGTGAAGAATGAAGGAATATGTCATTACTACTAATAATCTATAAACATGTAATGAAGGTTAAGCATATCGTTTGTTGACCAGCTGCTGTTTAATACAGTAATCATGGAACTTTGTAATAATTGTTGTAGTAGTGCCATTGACTTTGGTTACACAACTTGATTTTTCTCTTGTTGCTGGATTTCAAATTATTCTTGGTTTTTTGCAAAAAGAACAAGAATTATCATGTATCTATCAAAGAGATGGTGCAAATTGCAAAGGCAGCAAAACAGTGAAATGAATGGACCCGAAGAGCTCACTACCTGAGTGTGTATTTCTGAACTTTATTTTATTCCATAAAAATTAGAATATTATGTTCGATTTCTTAACTTAAGCTATTTAAATAAAGTCATTAACTTCTTTGAAGTTACTCACCCTTTCAAAGGCCCTTTTCCTTTTCGGTGTGTAGGTTCGGTAGGTTGTCTCGCTTCCTGGTGACAAAACCTTGAAAATACTTAATTTTAGTAAGTCCAATGTTGTTGAAGTGTTCTATACCCATTGACGGTACCATAAAAATGAAATTTGCCTAATTTATACCTTCAAAACCTCTGCTTGGGTTGGCCTTGTAGGGCTATCTTGTTCCTTAGTAGGTTTCTGGTTGAATGCTTAAAGTAGCAAGTTTGTCAAGTGTGATTTGAAAGGCTTTGTAAAGCAGGTATTACATTAATTGTTGAGGTTTACCTTTGACTTTCATAGCGATTGTATCGGTGATATGTACGAGTTCTTGATAATCATAATCAGATATAGTCTCATTGACTTTTTCTGATGTGAGGTCTGGTAGTTTTGGTGCCTCGCACCCAGGTTGTTCTCGAATACCAGCCACTGTTGGGAAAAAACGTGTTGATCAGAACATTGTCGAAATTATGAACCCTTAAGTGTATACAAATTATGAACATGTTCACTATTGGCATTATGCTTCGCTCACTGCTTGCAGTTTGAGCACTCTTGTGACTCCACAATTCAATCCAGCAATGTGTAACCGTACATCCTGTGCCCAAGTTCAGGAGTTGCCATAAAGACATTATGGTGACAACCGGGAGGGCACATTGTATATATATATATATATATATATATATATTTGAATTATTATCATTCAAGGAATGTCATTACAGGACTGTGTATTTCATTTTTAATCATCAATGCTGAGTTGCATCAATCAGTACTAAACTCTTAGAAATTTTGACAAATTTAGGTAATGATAATTTTTTTTTTGTTTGCAAAAAGGTTATGGATTGACCCCTAGATCAGAATTAAGTTCCATATTCTCCCCATCTTAAATTATATCCAATCAATTTATTTGCCTGGAGGAAGAGCTAACACTTGTGTATTGTGAACTGTACACTAGTGACAAAGCAAGGTGCTGGGACTTACAATGTCTAACATATGCAACAAAGGATGGCTCTAGAAGTTGCACTGGTATTTTGTGGGCTTTCGAATTAGTCACAAGACTCTTGTTGTTTTTCTTCCGCACGTCCATGATCGTTGCTTTTTCATCAATGGCAAATGGGCAGGTTACACTGAATCCATTGGCTGTGGCATTTTTAATTTCATCTGTCACTTCCTGCAAGTAGAATTGAGGAGAGTTGTCATACAGTAAACAGTCGCACATAAGAACCTAGATTTTTCCAAGATAGGCTAAATGGGTTCTGATAGAAATGGTATTTATAGCAGTTTTCTATGTCCTTAACCAGTTCAAACCTCAACTGCCCAAGATCACTCCCCCTTGACGAGAAAATTCTTTTAATAGTCACTCTCAGAGGTCAATATGTTAAATTGGTTCTTATTTCCACAAAAGATGTCTACTCTATGGCAGGTGGCTGTAAGGGTCATTTCTACATTGTTGCACTAATAGCAGCAAAGCAAAACTACACCGTCCATATTCTGTTCTTTACATGTATGGTGTAGACATGAAGTCATGATATGTAACTGAAAGATCTAAAACATACATACATACATACATACGTTTATTGTAACTCCCAATTTGGGCTTTTCGGTTACAATGTCTAAAAATATATATAAATTGAAAAGAGAAAAAGGAATAATATAATAAACGTTACATTTAAAAGCTAGAATCAGTTACAAAAGACCTCTGAATATAATTTACAAGTTAACTGAACACAAATGTCCTCCACTTAATAGCTTCTGGGCTAAACGGCGCCTGAAGCAGTTTACACTGTCCGCAGCTTTCAAATCATTACAAATACTGTTCCAAAGTTTACATCCACGATATGTAAACGAACGTTGTCCATATGACAGACGACATAAAGGGATGTGTAAAAGATTACATGATCGCGTAGCCCTAGTATGAATTTGAGAGCGAGATACAAATATATTAGCCAGATATTTCGGGACTAAATTATTAAGACATTTATATACCATTACAGCATCGTTGAGAAGGAGTCTGTCCTTAACAGTGAGCCAGTTGAGGGATCTTATGCCGTCTGAGATGTGGTCATATTTCCTGAGACCTAACACGATACGCGCAGCAAAATTCTGTACTAATTGGAGTTTCTTCACATTACTTTGAGATGTGTTAGCCCATACAGTTGAGCAATAAAAGAGTTTACTAAAAACAAAAGCGTTCATCACTAATAAAAGAGAATTTCTGTCCAGAAGGTGTTTAGTTCTACTGATCTGTTTTAACTTAAATAGACAATTAGAGGTAGTTTTAGCAACATGATCGTTGTAAGTTAAGGACTGGTCGATGAGGACACCGAGGTCCTTAGCCACAGAAACTGGTGTTATTTCCTTCCCTAAAAGTGAGATCGACACTGGAGGCAATTTACGCAGTAATTGAGGCACTCCCACGAGTAAGACTTTGGTTTTCTCCGGATTAATTAGTAAGGAATTTTGGCAGCACCATCTACAAATTTCTCTTAGGTCTTCATTCAAACAGCGGAATGCATAGCTTATGTCAGTTGAGCGGAAAGAAAGGTAAAGTTTACTGTCATCAACGTAACACACAGACTTACAATGGCCTGGAACAGCCAGGAGATCGTTTACATAGATGGTAAATAGTACAGGTCCCAATATAGAACCTTGTGGAACTCCATATTTTAGGGGAAGAGAGGCTGAAACAGCATCCACAATCCGTACTCTTTGGCTACGACCAGACAGGTAACTGTGAAACCACTCCAGGCTAGATGACGTAATACCTATTTGTTGTAGTTTCTGAAGGAGAATATCGTGTCGGACACTGTCAAATGCCTTAGACATATCTAACAGAACAACAGCAGAGACTTCACTCTTATCGATAGACATAAGAAAATCATCTGTTACATGTAAAAGAGCAGTTTCTGTAGAATGAAATTTACGATTGCCACTCTGGTGCTCAGACAACTTCTTATTGGTGGTTATGTAGTCAACAAACTGACGGTGAGCTAGCTTCTCAGACACCTTGGATAATATAGGCAGTAATGAAATAGGTCGGTTGTTACATGGATCTTCGAAACAGCCCGACTTTAACACGGGAACAACCTCGGCCATTTTCCATGCCTTCGGAAATGTAGAGGTACTAAATGAATTATTCATAATGCTTGTAATAACTGATAATATGGCCGGCAAACTGTCCTTAAGGACACGGGCAGTAATTTTATCATGGCCAGGTGCTTTGTTTAAAGACAAGCCCTTGATAACCTTTCCAACCTCCTGTTCTGTAACAGCATGAAACTGAAAATCATCAGGGCATTCATCATGTTTCCGTGTTGCTGGTGGTGATATTGTTGTGGCAGAGTTAAAATCATATTCCATATGTAGCAAGGTCGTAGGCTTTCTGTGCCGTTAAACTTCCTACGCTAGTGAAATATTCATTAAATTTATCAGCAAGATTGGTTGGATTGTCATTGATGTTTGGTAAGATCTTACTTTTCCTGGGCAAGCAGCGATTGATGATTTTCCAAATCGCGTTTGTATTTCCTTTGCTGCCAATAATTTCGGATTGAACATGAGCTTTTTCAGCAAGCCGAAGTTCTCTTTTAACTTCCTGTCTAAAAAATTTGAATGCATTGAAAACATAGAGGCCCACAAACATAGAGGCCGCCCACAAAGCCTGAAGGCCTATTTGCTATCAAACAACAAAGGCCAGAATTGTGAAAATATGCAAGACAAATGAGAGCTGTTGTTGCAGTCAATTTCAAGGCCATTTTATATTTTTATGTTTAATTTTTTTGGGATAACACAATTCTTATGAAATTTTCAGCCTAACAGGTTCATAACATTCTACGTTCTTATATGCAGGTGTTTACTGTATCCCTCTTGTCTTACTGTACCCATACCTAAGCCTGCATCAGGCCTTGAAATATTATTACCAAAGTTCAGTCATTAATTAAATTATAATTTCACAGTTGAGAGATTTGATCACTCAATTAAGTTTTACTTACAGTACGCGAGACACTGTGGAATTGCCCCAAGGTTTCCGACTTGATGGCAATTGCAGGTTCAAAATCCACGTCATGTGAGGTCTTGACATTCACAGCTGGATTGAGCCACATGAGGATCTTCAAAAAAATATCAAAGCACTGAGACAGACCATGCCACACCTTAGAGATTGAAAGCTGCATCAAACCACTTTAGTCAATTTAGGCAGATGGCTTCCATGATTGGCAAAGCATACAAAAGGCATAAAGAAAAACCAAAAAGTGCAAAATAGAAGAAAGAAGAAGAATTCAACAGTTTTCATTTGGGTGAACTTGAAAATTTTATTTCCAACCATTTGTTTGCCTTTTTTATGGTATGTGGGAATTATCTAGCCTTTGCAAATGGAGAAGTTATTTTAAATTGTAAAATTTGAGGTTATGTAATGTGACCTGTATATGTTGTGCTTTAATACTGAAATTGAGGTTGACACGATCATATCCAAGTTGCATTCTAAACTGAAGGGCTTATTTTACGGAGGGTGTAAAAAGCAGGTTGCAGGTTAGGGTTGTAAGAAACTGTTTTACCATAACTGTAAAAAAATCCAAACCTTTAAAAATATTAACCTTAGGCTTAATTTTTTTTTTTTTTTTTTTGGGGTGGGGGGGATGGTTTAGCTATGGTAGAACAATGAACTACAACTCTAACCTGCAACCTGCAGTTTACACCCTCCAATTATTATTTAATTCAAACAATGATTTCATTTTCAACCACAACATATTGTACCTTGCCTGGCCCATCTTGATTCAATTTGTCTAAGGCATCCTGCTGGATGCGCCAGAAGAAGGGAGGTCTCTCCTGTTTGGCGGCATTTAATGCAGCAATTTTGGACAATAGGTCCTTTATGTCTAACACCTTGTTTGCTGATGCATGAATCTATGACAAGAAGAAGAAGTGGTTACAGGCAAAATAAGTATGGTTATGTGGAGCTTGTTTGGCGGCAAAATAAAAAGTTTTGATATCTTACCATCATGTTAACCATGATGCAGTACATTGTGCCCTTCACCCATCTGGGTTGCTGATGGGTTACAACTTTCTTGACAAGAGACCTTAGTTGGTCTCCATGGTCGTGGACAATTTCCTCCCACAAAGGCAGGTATCGTATGGCCCAGGCAACAAACAGACCCTGTTTTGGATGGTTGACAAGAACTACTGAGTTAATATCATGTTTAGTGAATGATTGACCAATTGCTAGTTATAGTTAGTATAAAATAATGTTAGACAACTCCGTGGCTGTAGCACCTTAACTCCTTCACCCATGATATTCTTACTGTGTTTTCTTAATGTTCATACATGTATATAATTCAGTTCTCTGGCTCATGTCAGATAATTTAACTTGTCCCTGAGTGACCTATTAGGGAGTAAAGGCATCAGATTTTCTTTATACCTTTGCTTGATTACATTTACCTTAAGGACAGTGCCTACTATTGTTATTGCGCATACGTTCTGCGCATCTCGAGATACTCAGATTTCCTATTGCTGATGCTTATTAATTAATTATAATACAGGGATATTTTTGCGTGGTTCAAAACTATGCGGAGAAAGCAGAACTTAGCAACTGATCTTGGTGCCAAAAAAGAACATTGGGGGTAACCACGCATTTTTCAGAGATAATAGAGCTTCAATTTGGAAAAGAACACCATACATTGCTTTGTAAATATTTTAAAGCTTTTTGCTAATATTGTTGATTAATTATCTTCAAAAAATGCATGGTTAACAGCAAATTTTCTTTTTGGATTTCAATAACACATGTTATGATCTGCTTTTCCCGCATATTCGGTAAACCGCGCAAAAATTCCTGTGAATTAGTAGGCACCATCCTTAAATAGCCCTCGTCTTGTGTTGACTCAAAGTACATCCAAGTGAGCCAAGTTTTGAACTTGCACTCTTGATGACTACTTAAGTTGAAAAGTTGAATTGATGGGGGCAATGAGCTAACTGTGAAGGTTATGTTTGGTGCTTTGCTAATTGCAGCATTGTCATATACCTTTTCAAAAACGAACCTTTTCAATAATGAGCAGATTCTATAGATAAAAATTGAATGAAACAGTTTTTTTTATGCAGCCTTTGACCCAGACCGCTAAATTGATTGACGGCATTGAAGTTTGAACTTGAGCCTGCATGTTTTCGTAAAGTGTGAGAATATTTACTCAGTGTAAAAATTAACATAGTTTGAATACCTTGTTGTTATCCATAAAATCAAGCAGTTGCGTCTCCCTGCCCCCTTCATTGTCGGAGTGTGCTTCATCCCAAGTATAATTGAAACGGATCACTCTGCCAGCCACCCTATTTACAAAAAGGGATGATGTTCTCAGAAATTTCAAAAGACAGCTTTCAGGCGAAAAAAAGGTACATGCACTTGTCTCGTATTGGTAAACAACACGAACTTTACCCTGACACAACAAATATCATTCAGTTGAACTTTTATCAGTGCTGATATGGGCCTGCAGAATGTTATGCAAAAGAAAAAACAGCAGGTGACCAAAACTGTCATGATGACGATGATGGTAATCGATATTACTTTGAATGACAGTGACACGTGACAGTTTCCACAAAATGCTAAAGTTATGGCTCTCTGAGTGTCTCCAAGTAAGTTCATGTTAATTTAGCCTGTGGCACAGTCGAAACCAAACCTCTGGTTTGGTCCGTGTGCGAACCAGTACCGAAATCCTTGTACTGGGCTCCCAGCAGCATACCAGGATTTAAGTATGCACCATGTTTGGTCTGTTAAGATAAACAGTTGTTAGACAAGACTGGCAATAGCCAATCAGGTTTAAGGGAAAAATGCACTTGCGCTTGTTCGTTGAGTCTGTTGGGAGTCCAGAACAAGGATCTTGGTGCTGCTTCAGAGACGTTGCTAACCGGTGTTAGATTACGTCTGCAATGCAGGCTAATGTTAATTTAGTAAATAAAAAAAAAACAGAGGGAATGCTATTACCTTTCTACTTCCTTACTGTTGCTGGATATCAGTAAGGATGCCTTTGGGGCCTGCATTCCAAATGTTGCAGAGCCTTGCATCAGTCCACTCTGTATCTGGTTTAAGAATTCCCCAAGCTGCTGCGAAATTAGGGGATCATCCACCAAAACCACAAGTGATGTCTTTGACATAACTTCAAGAACCTTTTTGCTGAACCATAGCAAATACATTGTTAGGAAAAATGAAGACATCTTAAATAACTTTCTTTGAAAAGTTCTGTAATCAGAATATTAATTTCAAAGCAAAGCCCGATGTTTAGACAGTCAAGAAGATAACCTTAACCTACTCTGAGGTGCCAGCTGTATTCTGGTTGCCTCCTGATAAAAGAAGGAGGTGCCTTCTGACTGGAATTCCTTGTCCCTTGCAAATGATATGTAAAGAAAGTGACTTTCCACAGTTCTTGTGTGTGGAGAAAATCAATCCAATGTTGCTTTCAGCTATTACCAAAGACATGAAGATGTATTACTTCTTCATCTCAATTGTCAACTTTAAAGATGAGCTTAACTTTAATAAATGAATTTCCTTCTCCAAACATCTACTCGTAAAAGGAACAAGCCAGCTTTTCACAACCAAAAAACATACAAAAAGTTACTGTCATTAACATTAAAATAACATCATAGTGTACTGCCATTGTCATGTTTTTAACTTACACCAAGTTTCATCGCTCTTGTTTGAGCGTAGGATACGTGCCATAACAAAAGACACTGCCATAAGGAACTGTCCATGGTTTATACCAAAATATGTGGACAATTCGAGAAACCTAACAAAAGACAAATCATTATCATTATTAACTTTGGTAATTACTGTCACAACGATTGCGTCTTGTTCAACACGAGCAATAATGGTAATATTGGTGTTCCATAGTGTTAGTCATGTGTTACAGTGTCAAGTTTCACTCCTAATGAAAAGTTTCATGACAGTGACAAACTGGTTAGGCTCGATTACCAGCCGCTGTTTCGGGAAATGAGCCAACGCTCACTCCCGAAGTCTCGGCTGGACGCGTGAGGTGAGCCATTGTTAATCTCCGCCAATCAGAAACTCGCCTGCACAAATCCGTCTGGCATAAATTATATGTTTTGGCTGCGACGGTATTCTTTGACCCGGCCTGTTCGAGATTTACAGTGCGTTAAGGTAGGAAACATCCAAGATTGCGACAACGAAAAGTGTTCGCGAAGCTGGAGGATGGGAATTGTGTCGTTTTCTACCGCCTGAGTTCGCAAACTTCACTGATTTTCCAGATGGCGCCAAGGTCAAAATACGGCTTTCAAATCCATTGCTATTGCAATTTTCTCCTCATACTTTGCTAATGTAAGAGCAAGTAAAATTCCTCAAGATCAATTGAAAGTACTGCTGAGTTTATTGCTGGCAAAACGAGGGGGCCGATGAGGTCGACTGAGAGCTAAAGCAACCGAAGATTTCGTTGATGATTCGATGGTTGAATTCAAACTCACATTGATCATTTAACCACAAACTCAAGCTGGTATCATCTGGAAACTTCGCATAGACGTTTTAAGCGTTGTTATGTAATTTCTGTTTTCATAAAATCAGTGTTTTTGGGATGTCTAATGCTATTTCCCCGCAACTATTAACTTCGCATAAATTATATTTTGAATTTACGTCACAGACACAATCTATCGCTCACGCGTCCAGCCGTCTCTTCTCGGGGAGGATACCCGAATTCGAGTGAGCGGCGGAAATCGAGCCTACAAACTGGTTTGAACCAAGCAGCAGTCCTTGTGTAATGTTCTGTTCTGTTGTAAATTGTATTTCAGTGGCCCTGAAAATCCCATAAGCTACGTGGTCAATTAATTAAGTAGGTATGTATGTATCCACTTTCAAACTTTACATCATCTGCAAACAGACCTTGCCATAGCCTTCAACAAACACGTAGCATCTAGGAGATGCTCATCTACTACTGTAGCGTAGTTTTTTAAGGAATCCTCTGTGTCAAAGTAGACAAAATCATCCTCTTGTAATTTTCTGTTGTCTTGGATGTGCAGCTGATAGTATATTAAAATAAATGATGGAAGCAATTAATTCACTTTTTATTATACTGGCTGAGGAAAATAATTAATGATAATAATATCAGATACCAAATTGGCGGCCATTTGAACACTCAAAGTAAAGGCAGGTATTTTTTGCAGGTCGAACTTTCATTATAACTGGAAAACCGCTGGCACTGAAAACCTGTAAAAAATTCCTGCCGAAGTAGGTTTTGTTGCCTTGTTTAGGTAACGATAATTCTTTTCAATTTTGAGTTTAATGAAGTAGTTTGAATGTAAACTGGTCGCTATTTTGTAATAATATATATTTTGTGGGGCTTACGCCCATAATGCAAGCTGATAGACTTGGAATTCAAAACGCAGTTTAAGTTGCAAGTTTTTCGGAGGCTCTTTGAACTTTAAATTCAAGGGAGGAGGGTGGGGGAGGGAGCTTATCTGCAGAGGAGCGTATATTATTGATGTGCACGATTAAGCTTACCTGTGGTCCAAGGAACCAATAGTTGGACTGATCTTGCAGTCCATAGCATGACGTTCCCATGCAGATTCTGCTGTGATCACGTTCATTGGACCTGTAGTCCCCCTGTAGGGAATGCCAGTAATCCAACACGTTCCTACTTGTTACTTCCACCCCTAGTGTTAGAGTGCCTTCTGAGAAGCGTCTCCTTAGGGCCTCCAACAGTTGCTTGCTACCATCGAAGCTACTTCCCTTTAGGGCTATTCTCCTAGGTTAAAAATATGTGAAATGACCAACGTCAAAGGGCTAAAAAAAATGCTTCTAAGAACGCAAGCAGCGAATGCAAACTTACAAGCAACACAGAGAATGCGCAGAACGACAGTCCCCGGAGGGTACGATACGTTTGGTCAGCGTCAGGGCTGTGCTTTGTCATCGCCCCTGCCCCTTTCTCAACCTCCCCAAACACTTCTCTGGACCGAGAAGCCATTTACACAAGTAAGATCCGTTTGTCCTGAACAGCCTGTCCTCCAACATGTCTTCAAATTAGGAAAGGATACAGGAATAGCAAGGTTTCAGGCCTGGAAGCCGTTTCGTTTTTAACATATTTTTGGAATTGAGGAGAGCTGAAGGGTGGGAGTTGTACTCGTGACTGTGAGCCATTGGTGTCATGCGAGCCTTCAAAACATATAGCGGGGCTTGAAAATCTGCGAGCCAGCGAGCCATGCGAATTTCGCATTTAAGTCATTTCAAATAGCGCTGATAAACAGTTTTTAAGCCTAAGCACCCATTTTAATACGGTTAGCTTTCAATAACTGTGTGACTCGCATGCCTCGCAGCCATGGCTCGCACGCTCGCACAGTGTCCTAATCCAAATATAGTAACGTGCCATAACCAAAACTACTATCAAATCCTTTTTAGGTTTATTTTATTCCTAGTTTTGTATAAAGTTTCTCATTCCAAGCGGTTTATCGTGACACGACGCTTCGCGGACTATGCATGTGTCAGAACAGTGAGCCATGTGAGCAAATTATAAAGCTGATCTACAATGTCTCTCACACCCAATAGAACGCCAGCTGGTTTTGATCATATCGAATTTTGACATTTTCACACACGGCAACATGGAATCTGTTTGCTAAAATGGCAGGGCTTTCTGTACTTTCTGAAAAGTACCAATACGCAAAGAGTAAATAGAGAGCCTCACCTTGTAACCTGTTTGGAAAAAACGTAGCCCGTTAGGCTCATCAACCAGCGACCCTCTTTGCTACGGACGCCAAAAGCCTCGTTGTGTCCTTCCCGTATCTCCCCTACTATTTTCAAGGAAAAATCGGCAAATTCCACAACCTTTCCTCCGTTTAAATCCCTTGATTTACAGCGTGAGTACGTTTTACCTTCCTTCCTGAAAAAGCGAGGAATTATTTCTGTCGTTTCCTGCCGGTTGAAGAAAATGAAAACGTAAGACTACAAACAGTGACTGGAATCGATACTGGACAGGAATGAAATAATGAGATTGTCTTTTAAAATCATTTTGAATGTTTACGTACCGATTTTTCTTTCTGACGGTCTTGCAGATCTCCGTGAAGAACGTCCATTGAAAGCACTCAGTATGTGCACCACACCCTGAACGCTCTTTCACTAGGTCAAAAATTGTGGATTGCTCTGCTGCAAAGGCTGGATGTGACCTTGTGGTCATTTTCGACAGTATGTCAACCAAAGCGTCATGAAAAATCCAATCAAAAAGCTTGAAATTGTAGAGGCGGAGTCTACCCTGAAACATCGGTGGAGGGTTGCCACGTCGTACCATAGCAAAGGAAACAACCATGAAATAATCCTAAGGTGAAAAGCCAGTAGGTGGGACCTTACTTGGATAGTAAGTACACCTCAAGTACACTTGAGCCCTACTTCAGAGGTGAACGGGTTTAATTTAAGCTCAAGTAGCCAACATTGTGGTCATGGTAACGCATATCCTTCAAAGAACCCGAAGTGCACTCTGAAGTCTAATACAAACCATCCTTTTGAGCTTACTTATCTACTATCTAAACACATTACGGAAACGGACGTCAGTGAAACACGTTTCCCGCGTAACTTGAATGACAACCCGATTACTTCGATTCTAATATGAACGCTTATCAGCGTGAGTAAACATGGACAAAAGTGTACTAGAGGTCTTTAGATCACGCGCGATATAATTACTACAATGATACCCGACCATGCTATGCCTCCATTGTGCGATATCACGTAATATGAAACGGCGGCACTATAAATTATCGTCCAATTTCAGCCCCGCCATACTACAAAATCAAAACCATTAGTTCCACACAACAATATTCACGACTAGTACTGGTTAAGGTACTCTCGCTCTTACGAAATGCTATTGCCGATTTTTCTTGCAACGCAAATATAAGATTGATTTTCTTTCTTAGTGATTTCCGAGTCTCTAAGTAATGCTTATAAGTTAAAAAGTTTATGGCTTGTCGTTCTTGTTAAGATCAAGATATTTTCTTCATCCACGAATGGGGGTTTCAAAAGTAGGCGTTTTCATCGCTGCGAAAACAGAGCAAGAGTTTTCATCCATACTAGTGGTTTTGTATCGTTTTCACCTATACACACAACTTGGAACTGGATTGCATGGGTTTAAGAGTCGATTTCAAATCATGGAAAATCATGTAGGTTTCTTTTATTTTCTCTTTATTTCAATCTCCTCTCACGTTTTTTATTAGTCACGCTATGAAAACTTGAAGTCTCCTTTTTCACCCGACCACAGTAATTCAATTTCAAAATTTCCCACCCTTTCTTGGTCCTCATTTTCGAAAGTCCCCGTTTTCACCTGACCAAACTTTTCATCTGCGTTTTCGAACGTGCGGATGACGAGCGAAGATATGTGGATGGCCCCTTTAATTTTAAACTTTTCCACTTTATAAACCCAACCCTTGAATTCAATCAAGTTACATGCAGTGCAAGCAACCTAGGCACAATATTGAAATAATAATGATGATGATGACGCCGTTATTAAACTATCTAATTAGGGATATTACAAATGAAACGAGATGCTTCCGTGAAGCATACACTGGGTTGCCTGTGGTATGTGTTACAGAAAATCAGAAGGCACTGAATTGTGTGGTATTGAAATACAGCATTCAAGTCTCCGAAGAATAACAAATAAAAGAGAAGCGAGAAACATTGGCTTCTGGGCTGAGATGTTGATAATTTTCAAGTTCCCTCACAACTTCTTTTCACCACAAGTGTGCCCTCTGAGCGTCTGAATGTTTTGTAATACTAAAATTCACTGATGTTAAGCCCTTTCGGGCGGGGTTAGTATTAGGATGGGAGACCAAAAACAATAAACCCCTCCTAAAACACAAGGATCTGACCGAAAATACTATGAACGCTAACAAATGCGAACTCAGCAAAGTACAGATTTTGTTAGCTTGTTTTATGCAAAACAAATATTGATGCAAAAGCAAATAACTATTCTTACACAGTTTTTACAAAGAGCAGAAGGAAGTTTCCGGAACGGTCGATCGAGAGTAAAATATTTACGACATGAAAACAATATTTATTTTGAACCATGAATATAGAATATAAAAAGTTACGATCAGCGACAAACATTTTGGGAGATTTTTGCTACGTTCAAATAAATCGC
>NC_090888.1:67191727-67199227 GCF_036669925.1 Montipora capricornis | reverse complement strand
CCAAAAAACCCTTGTCATCGTTTTCGAGAGAACAGACAAACAGCCGAAACTGTTCTGTACCTGCCCCTTACGGCACTGAAAAAGTACCGTACGTTGTACAATAGTACTTGACCGTAGTCCTTGGCCAAGAAACTAATCTTAGCCAAAAGCCCGAGAAGCGATCAGGATACGGGCTAATTAGGTAAAAAAATTGTGGGGATACGGGATTTTTAGTCTGGAGGTTAAGGGGGGGGGGGGGGTGGTAGAATTGAGGAGATACGGGATATTTTTTAAAGTAAGAACGCATTGCGTGTGGTAGTGCAGTAACTTGACAGTGTTTTTTTCCATAACTGTGAACTGAGCGGCGTTTTGTTTTTTCCAGGAGATTCAAATCCTCGCACAATATGTAGCTCTAATAGTACACGACATTGTTTGGTATCGTAAATCATTACGGTGCCATGGTAGACATCTTTGCTATATACCCTCTAAGAAGACATGTGGTTCAGTAAAATACTAAGCCTAGAACGATTGAAGAAAATAACAGGAAATCGAGAAACATTTGATTTCAAAGCCGATATGTTGATCATTTACAACTTCTTTTTCACCACAAGCTTAAGCGTGTACTCTGAGCTTCTGACACCTTTCCAAGACCAATGTTACTAAAGTTTTTTCCCCTTTCCAGCGGGGTTAGTATCTGGATGGGGGAAGTTAAAATATGCGACTTTTGCTGTCAGGAACATACGCCCAAAAATTCTATTTTAACGCTCAAAAATGCGAACAAAGCAAGGTACAGATTTTGCTAGCCTGCTTTATGCAAAACAAATATTGACGAAAAAGTAAATAAATATTAATATGTAGTTTTTAAGGAGAGCAGAAGGAACTTTTAGGAAGTGTCGATCGAGAATAAAACAATTTGCCATCAGCGAAAAACATTTCGGGAGATTTTTGTTACGTTCCATCAGAGTTCAATTTTTCTATCGTACTTTTGGTCATACAAGTAAAATCGCAAAATCGGAAGTGACATCGATTTTAGCGGCCGCCTGTGATCAAGTTATACCTTGCGTGTTTACTGACAACTCACGAAACAAAGGATACATCTGTGACAAAATGACGGCATAACACCTGGTTTTTGTTAGTGCGTTTTTTTTTCTTTCAAGTGTTATAAAGTTCGACAAGATCTATGTGCGAATGTGTCAGCTGAAGTTAAGCTCCTCCGAATGAGGTTAGTACTTGGATGGGGGACGGCTGCGAAGTCCCCGTGACGGCGATAGCTAATTCGTTTTTTTTAAACTTGATTTCATTTTTTATCTTGTTTGGCCGTTCAAAGCTATTTTCTTATTTTCTTTCTACGTCAAAACGGCGAACAAACTGGTTCCCAAGAAATATTGGAGCATGTATTCGTTCTATGCAAAATGCTTCTAATGAAGTATTCGTTGTATGCAAAATAATAATGTTCACAGTGGAACACACAAGTACGAAGCAAGATCTAGAAATAACGTAGAAAATTCTCCTTACCTTTAAAGCTTGCCTTTCTCAAAGAAAAAGCATCTATCCACTTTATCGAATAGTTTAATACTGAAACAATCATGGCGGGCGGAAAGATTCTATTATAAATGTTTGCTTTCACCTTTATGACCGAACGGTGGCCGTGTGGTCTAACGCGCAAGCAGAGAAAAATCGTGATGCCTTGGGAAGTATAGGAGTTCTCCTCGGGGCAGGGAAGTTTGGAAACACCGTAGGGAATATAAATCAAATCACCCGATCGGAGATTAATTCAATATCCGTGGGGTATGCACATTTGTGACTACCAACAAAAATAAGATACCAGCCCGGTTTTAAGACGTGGATGCCTTTGGCATTCCACGTAATAAAAGAGAAGCGAGAAACATTGGCTTCTGGGCTGACATGTTGATAATTTTCAAGTTCCCTCACAACTTCTTTTTACCACAAGTGTGCCCTCTGAGCATCTGAAGGCTTTCTAATACTAAAGTTCACTGAAGTTAAGCCCTGCCGGGCGGGGTTAGTGTTTGGATGGGAGACCGAAACAATGTACCCCTCTTAAAACAGAAGCATCGGACCGAAAATACTATTAACTCTAACAAATGCGAACTCAGCAAGGTACAGATCTTGTTAGCTTGCTTTATGCAAAACAAATATTGATGAAAAAGCAAATAACTATTGATACACAGTTTTCAGAAAGAGCAGAAGGAAGTTTCCCGGACGGTCGATCGAGAATAAAATATTTACGACATGAAAACAACATTAATTTTGAACCGTGAATATAGAATATAAAAAGTTACGATCAGCGACAAACATTTTGGGAGATTTTTGCTACGTTCAAGTAAATTGCAAAATCGAAAAGTGACATGGCCGGAATTCAGCGGGCGCCGTGATTACGTTACCGCTGCATGTTTACTCGTCTGTCATCTGTGTCAAATGATGGCAAGATACCGGGTTTTTAAAAAGTTTCTTTTTCTGTCAAGTGTTATAAAGTTTGACAATGAAATGAGCGAAGTCAAAACAAAGATCACAATCGCCCAACTCTTGTTTATGCAAAGTCAAAATTTACTCTCCAAGACGCGTACGACGTTATTATCACCAGGTAATTCCATCATTTTGGAAATAGCAGCTACTTTATTATTCATCTGCGTCACAAGTTTTCACTGATTTTGGGGCTCATTTTGTTGAAACTCGAGCACGCTTTCAACAGGCCTGTGAACCCTTCCCGCTTACAGAGCAAAACTAAAAAACTTCTCGCATATCACATTTCAACCTTAAGCTCGAAAATTCAATACACAACATGATATTATAATTCACAAAGGCAGAAAATACCACAGAATCCTTTTCCAGCGAAAGTTTTATTGAAACAAACAACATATTTGCTCTTAGAGGCGAAAACCTCTTCCTATTTCATTGCGTGCGTGAAGACAACAAACTCAATTGTGTCAAATTAGCTTGTACTTCAGGTAAATACTGCTCACTTTGATTTCGTCTCGACGGGCGATAGATTGTTGTCGAAGTCCAGTACTCGTCGCTTTTGAGATTCATGCCTAGTTTATCCAACTGACTTTCCATTATTGAGCTCCATAAGGGTATATTTTGTTTAAGGATCCACTAAAACGCCATTCGCGTTGCATGACTTTCGACGCCATTGCAGGCTAAGTTAATGATTCTACTGTGTCCACCAGAGAAATCTACGCAGTTCCACTACCCTCTCGATCCTACGAAAATACGCGCAGAAGGCTCTATCCACAAAGACACCACTTACAAGGTGCGTTACAGGCAAGACTTTTACCGACACGGAAAAAAAAAAAAAAAAAAGAAAAAAAAGAAAAAAAAGAAAAAAAAGAAAACAAACAAACTAAACGCAGACCTCGACTGGGTTTGCCTTATAAGGCAACCCAGTAAAAATAATAATCTACCCATTTTCCGACTGGGATGCCTACGGCAACCCAGTAATCAGGTCTAATGAACTGCTTGTTGTTGAGGAGAGGGAAAACGTGGGTACCCAGAGAGAACATGCACTCATCCCACGTTTGTGGAAGGCTAACGCTCTCTCTAATGCAGCAACCCTGCTCCGTAAAGCCTGGTTTCTGTATGATCTGCAACGGTCTGCAACCATCGAAAGCTGAGTGCGTCGGTCTCATCGCAGACGATCATAAACACAGGAGGCAAATTATCCCATTTAAATTTGAAGCGATCGCAGATAAGCGCACCACTAATCCTGTGCGAAGAGAAGAAAATAAGGAACGCACTTACTTCAAGTCTGATTGGAGGTGTTACAAGGGGAACAATAGTGTGCCGCCGATAGGACAGAGACACGCGTTTCCATTAAAAATTGTTTTAGTTGGAAGCGTCGTAATGGTCGGGAAAGTAAAACTAGATTCATCTTTCCCGATCATCGTGACCGTGTGCCGCAGATCGCCGCCGACGCCGGGGACAGAGGTTTTCCTATGTCTGCAAAGTGGCGCAGACGTATAGACGATCGTGTTACCAACCGATCACAGACCGTTGCAGATCATATGGAAGCTAGGCTTAAACATAGCCAATGCAGTGGAGAATGAAACACATTTCTTTATACTTTTCGAACTGCATAAGCTGTATGAAAATCGACTAAAGGATTTTGGGTTTAGACTGAAGAATGGGCTGTTAAATGACTTCCCTGAGGCACAGGACCAAACTGATGTACGGCATTCTACAATTCTTTTTAGGGATGGTCTTAAAAGCGTGCTTCTAAAAGCGGCCGCGTTAAAAGGAAAGAGAATTATGTGATGATACTTTAGTGTTATCAAAAGCCGCAAAGATATTCCTCAGAAACATGTTTTCTGACGAGGGTTTTACTTTCTCTTTTGCCAGTCCCCACGGAAAAAATTCGGTCCCGGCAAGTCTCACGACCCTCATCTCTATGGTACTATAGATGGTAGCAGAGTCTCAAAGAGTCAGAGCATAAAGAGACACAACCCTGACCCACGATATATCAGGTGGTGCTGTTCAACTCGAAACAGCGTTCATCAGGTTTTTCAAGGCATACCAGAGTAAGAGAGCCGCCATTGCCAATGTACATTAGATTTAACATCCACTCCTTGACCAGATGCAAGACATTTATCATGCAAAACATTCAGGGACATACTTGAATAGAAATTATGGGCCAGGATACCCAACTTCAGACTTTAACAGTGCATCGCGCCTTACCATGGCCACCAAACTGATTTTCACATGATTGTCGGTAAAATCCGTTCTCAGGTTGAAACTGTTGTTCTGTAGCTTAATTGATGAATCTCATTTTACTTAGGTTGAACATGCAATCTACCTAGTAAACACACCCTAAAAGGATTTAAAACACCTATACCTCCCCTCAAGCTCTGTCTTACGCGTCTTAACACATATTCTTAATGTTTCGTATCAACTTATGGCGGATGAAGGATTATTTTAGGAGGAGGGGGGGGGGGTGGGGAGGGATGAATTGAAGGAATCGAATTATATATATTTTTTTATGAAATCAGGGCTCAGATCGACTCCGTTTTTACCTACAATACTCCTCACATTTGTTGCAGCTTCCATCCCCGTTTTTCCCCTGCCTACTTCAACGTTGATTTTCACAGCTACTAAGAGTTGCCCGAAAAAATCTGACACAACATTGGAATGGAGGGGATGGGGATAGAAGGATAAGCTGCGATCTTGTAACGATGATTGTAGACCATTCATTAAGTGTTCAAACTAAATATGTGCGGTATTGTAAGCAACTATCCCTCTCCACCGCCCCCCCCCCAAAAAAAAAAGGATTGAAAGGACGTTTACCTTCCTTCGAGCTATGTCTAGACCTTGAGTCTGGTTTATTAATAAAATCGTTGTGCTTAAAAATAAGCGAATCGCGATATTGTTTTATAAAGATAAAACTAATTATATCGCTTTCAAAATGGGCTGGGCCTTACAATAATACCAGACAAAATACAATAATTAGATAAAACCTAGAAACTAGAAATATATGAAGTTATACATTGAATTCCCATAAGCTCCTAAATTACATGCCATGCGCGTAAAGGCACATCGCTGGAAAAAAGCTTCGTTGAAAGCGTTTAGTTTTGCAACTTATAAGGGAGGTCTGTCTTTATTGCGAAAGGAGCGGCCGTGCACCTGCAACCGAGTCGGTGGCACAAGATGGCAAAGACGGGACTCGGGCTCATTTATCTTTGTAAATACTTTGCAACACAAACCCAGTCTTCTTGTGTGAAGTGATACACACCTGGTAGTAGCTAAGGCCTCTTGGTAGTGCAGTGCAGGAAAGATGATGCACAGGGCCCGTTTCTGCACTAACTCGATGCCACACAGGACAACAGTATTCAAGACCTAATGAGCGGAAAATAAACATTAAGTAGGTCGGCAGGTGGTACTCCGCCGCGTTCGAGGACACGAAGAATATGCAGCCTCTTTGACGCCGTAGCCACAACCTCATTAATGTGCAAATTCCATTTGAGATTACTTTGAATTGTAACGCCCAATACGCATCTCAAGATATCTTCTTAATGTTTCGTATCATCTTATCGGTTATCCATTCATTCTCAACATAACAACATAGTAGGGAAAGAATTTAAGAACGAAGTCTACTATCAGGGTCGTAACGAGTTATGGATCAGATATCAAAGGCCTGAAAAGGGCCGGGATCAGGGATCACAGCCCCGGGATCTGGAATCACAACGCGTGCTATGGGATCAGCAGTGTTTTTCATGGAATCAGGAATCAGAGATCAAATTTTTGCAGTTCAGGGATCCAAATTTTCATGGTTTTTATCGGATCAGGAATCCAAATTTTGGGTAAAAGTATGGGATCAGTTACGGAAAAATATACCTCGTTACGACCCTGTATTTAGCGCTTACCGGTACTGGAACTCGGACCCTCCAGAAGTATAGTTCTGTGTTTTCACCACTACGTTGAAACGACGAACATTCTCAACCAGCACATTTCTTTTCATAATTTACTTTTGTTTGATATCCAAGTATAAGAACCAAAAATAATCCTAACCTGGCCCTAAGTTGGGTTAAAAGGAAAAAGGTTGTTCACTTCATCGGATTGCGTAAAACGCGGATCGCCAATTCAATCTAAGTAAAATGGATTAAACCGGAGAACAGATTATACCGGCAACATACACTTTAACCAAATACCGATGATTGAGGCGGCCATTTTGACTTTGTATATATTTGGCATTAACAAAAGAGTAACGTCAGATAAACAGTATTGGTTCCAGCAAAAATATAAATACAAGAAAGGGCAAATAAATAGAGAAATTTTGAGGCAAAATAGGGGGTGGCCAACCACCCTATTCATCTCCTCCCCCAGGATCCGCCCTTTATCGGTTGTTGTATTCATACTTCTCCATTCATTCTCACCATTACAACAGGAAAGGGGAACAAAGAACTGTACTATACACTTACCAGAACTCGAACTCGAACCCTCAAGATCTATAGTTCTATGCCTTCACCACTACAACACACCGACGAACAAGTTTAACCCGACTGTTTTTAGTTTTATAGCTGTTATTGTAATGTTTATTTTGTACATAGTTTTGATGATTGTAACTTGTTTTAAATGTCCCCACTGAATTTGCAGCAATTGCAAACCTTTTGTTGACTCATAAATAAAGTTATCCATTCATTCAATCATTCACGCAGTCACCCATTATTCATGTATTGCCGGGGGTATACGACTTTAAGAAGGGAGCTGCATTCGCATATTTCAAACGCTGGCACTCGTTACACCAATTGAAGTGATAAGGAGAAGACGAAGTATTTACTTACAGCAGAAAACAAGGTTACATCTAAATTATTAGGTAAATATATCCATTTAATGTTTCAAGAAAGAAAAGAGCTTCTTAATATATCTTAATTCACAAATGTAATAAGCGCTATCAATTTTCCAATTACCTGTATGCAGATATGGTAAATGTCATTTTGTATTTTTATTAGTTAAGTAAGAGATGAAGCCCGAGAACGGAGGTATAAGCCATTACTTTTACACCAGAGGACG
>NC_090888.1:67186727-67189227 GCF_036669925.1 Montipora capricornis | reverse complement strand
CCGTCTGTTTCATATGGGAGTCCCCCCCCCTCCCCCCCGGGCCAAAATGGCTCCTTCATTTGCCAACCTTTTTCTTGCCAAATTCGAACATGACGCGCTCACTAACGGACTGTATCTACCTCATACATGGCTCAGATTTCTGGACGATATTTTCGTTTTTTGGACTGAAGGTTCAGATAAACTGAAAGTATTTGTCGATTATCTCAATAACCTTCATCCCACCATTAAATTCACTTGTTCGCATTCCCTCACAAATATTCCACTCCTTGATGTGATGGTCTCACTCAAGGATGGTCTCATAGAAACCGACCTTTACACTAAACCCACTGACAAACATCAATATTTACTTATCTGCTCATGCCACCCCACCCACACTAAACGTTCCATTCCATATAGCCTTGCACTTCGCCTTCGACGCATATGCTCCAACAATGACACTTACAAACAACGCTGTAAGGAACTTATGGACTACCTCGTCAATCGAGGTTACGAACTTAATTTCCTTAAAACCCAGATACGACGTGCTTCTGACATTTCCCGGAACAACACTCTTAAACCCAAACCTAAACAACAGACAGATACTGTTCCGTTCGTCATTACCTATAACCCCGCTTTACCTAACATATGCCGTATAATTCACAAACACTCTAACGTGCTTTATTCATCTGGTCGCTGTAAAAATGTTTTTACTAATCTCCCTTTAGTAGCCTACCGGCGTTGTAAAAACATTAGTGATATTCTAGTTAGAGCTAAATTGCCGGAACCTACTAACACCGACCAATCTGGATCTCCATCCGGCTCGTTTCGGTGCAATAAAACTAGTTGCACCGCCTGTCCTTTTATTGAGGATGGCCGCGTAATCAATATACTTTTTATAGTACTGGACAAACCTTTAAAATCAAATCACATATTACTTGTGAAACCCCTAATGTAATTTATATGATTCAGTGCACTAAATGTAATCTTCAGTACATCGGAGAGACCAAAAGTCGTCTTAAAGACCGCTTTAATGAACATAGGCGACCTATTATAAACCCCTTTTGTAGTTATACCCCCACTGCGGATTCACGACACTTCCTGACCAGTGGTCACGCGGAGGATCACATGATCCTCATACCGCTCGAACGACTGCACACTAGCCGTGACTCCATCAGAAAGGCTCGTGAGGCATTCCTCATACACAGAGGAAAAACACTGGAGCCTGCAGGCCTTAACAGAAGAGATGAAATGTAATTTAGTTTAGCTACCTTTTAATTTTCTTTTGTTTCCTTTATCTTGTTATCATGTATTATTCTCTTTCCTCTTTTTTATGCATTTCCGTTTTTATTAATTTTACACATCACTTAGCCTTTTTATGTCATTTCCGGTAAATATAAAGATCTTGGAACAAGCATTTATCCATTCAATAAACCTGAAGAAGGCTGGTGTTGGCCAGCCGAAATATTGTAACAACGCCTATGTTCACGTTGTCTTGACCAACCTTTGCAGTATATTTTCCATTTTAGTAGAAGCTTAGACTAGCATCAAATAGTATGTGATAGGTCACGTGAATGATATTTGCGAAAACAAAATATAAATCCATTCCTCCCAGTACACCGGGAGGGAAAGGGGGAGGGGGAAGGTAAAGGGGTTTGGGGGGAAGGGGAGGGGGGAAGGAGGGGGCGGGGGCGGGGTTGAATAGGAATGTGCGGCCCCAAAAGAGTATGACGTTTTAGCCATTTTGGTCTGAAATAAGGCTTAGATCATTAGAAGAACCTACTTCTTGATTATCAGGTCTGAAACAGGGTATCAAATTTTTGTGGGGAAAATCGCAGATTTTTGGCCGGAAAGTAGGGTAAGGGTTTTATGAAGCGGGCTGCACACCCTCACCCAATATTTCTGGGAGTACCTCCCCCCATCCTTCCCACTCCGGGCTAGTGCAGGAATCAAAAACGTGAAAAGAATATTGGAAAACAGATCTGAAGCAACCAAATATAAAAAGAAATCAAATACAAAAAGACATATTATTTTCCAAAAAAATCTCACCTTTTTATCCTGGCATTCCTCAAAAAGTTTTAGTAAAAGCAAATTCTGATGGTATTGCTGTGCTGATTTTTACCATTTGCAAATTAAGTGCCATTAAAAATTAAGAATTGGTTCATGCTTAGCGTGCGTATATCGAGTTATGGATGCACGCGGGAGGTTGCTAAGCGCGAGGAAGCGTATCGCCTCGTGGACTCTAGCTTTTCGAGTGCAAATTGGCATATTTTGAAAAACTCATAAAAACAAAGCTGAATGTTCAGCGACACAGATATTGGTCGTTTAATTATCGCTTAGTTTACATTTGAGTGGGTGACAAATTTGCATATTCTGACCCCTAAAGCTTAGTTTCCACTGTCTACATGAGGATCATAAGCATAATCATAATCATAAACATAAACATAAGCTTCTTATGTTCTAGTGGTGACGGCCGCTCTAAAAACGTAAAGCTTTTCCTCGAAGCTGGCCGCCATCTTGAAAA
>NC_090888.1:67141727-67161727 GCF_036669925.1 Montipora capricornis | reverse complement strand
CGCGGCCTAATTAATATGCAGCACGGGAGTTTCGGGCTTTCAGACTTTTCAACCCGTGTTTTGCATATATAATAAATTGCGTTTACACGCTGAAATTTTAAGCTAGTGAGTAAATGACGTCATTTTCTCTAGATCCAACCCTCTGAGGTCCAATCGGCCAGTTTTGAACGTGAGTAATGGCGGACCATGAAATCCAAAACTTACACTCAAAATAAACATCCTCTGGATAAAACTCAAAACTCAAAATTTTGCCAGTTAGGTGTTAAGCGAACACGCTTTCAAAATCTGAAGAAAAAAAGGAAATGATTTTTTGATCATAGTACCACTTTAAATAAAGTTCCTTTCCTTTATTTTCTTGGCCGCCATTTATGAATATGGTCTATTCCTCTCTATTGTAAGTTCTAGCTGTTTATAATTACTTTCCATTCTCAAATTCAATCCGTTGAATGAGAGAAGAAATTGGTGTTATAGTTTCTTTCACTCTCTTTCGACCCTGAACACCTCTAATTGCAAATTTATTTCAACGATCGACGAAGAATAAGTGGTTTGCAACCAATCTCTAGAGACACAGACAACAACTCTGCAAAGTGCAATTGCTGGTGGACGAACAAAGGAGCTAATGAGAGGTCATTTGTTTTTGTCGTAAAAAAGGTTGCTGTTATATTTGTCCACCAACATGACGGCGATGACGTCACGTGAAAACCACCTATTGCGTCTGCATTCTTGCGTTCTACAATTTTTATCCTGTCGCATTCTAACTCAAAGGTTTTAGGTGTCATAGTCGGTGATTTACCGTTGGCAAAGGCGATTGTTGTCCGCCTATATATCGCTACCTCACCTCACCACCATGTTGATTGATTAAGCCATGGAGAAAATCTCTCGGTGCAAAGTAGAGAACCAATAAACTCAACTCACATGTGGCGCCGAGTCCTCGAATCGAACCAGGGTCACCGCGTGGTAGAAGACGAGCTCTCACCACTATATGCGCCAACCCTTCCTTCACCAGTAGTTTGAAAGCCTCAGCTTCTCTTTAATTTCATTTCCCGAGTCATAAAATTAAGCACTCGATCCACACTGAATTACGGATGTACCTTTTGCTCATTAGGGGTTCCCATTTTGACGAGAAAAATCATCTGGCGATAGGCAGTGTAAAATCTATTTAATAGTGTTCCGCTTAGGCGGCAAAGGGCGAAAATGGTTTTTGAATGGACGAACGCGTTTTTAATTGTTTCCCCTCCCATACGTTGCCCACTGACAGAGTAAAATCGTCAGTTGAATCATCTGGCGTTAAATCAAGGTTTCGTTGCAGCCCTTGCCTCTTTTTTGACAGGTTTTAGATATTTTCGCCCTCTCTGCTTCAAACGAAGTATGCCCAAACCAAGCGTAAACGTACCTTTCTGTGTTGAGGTGATGGAATAAAACACGGCTGTAGTTCTCTTCTCCAATTCATACACATATTCATCACCATCAACTTCTGGTTCGCTCAGAATGGCCTGAAATAAAATGATGACAAATCATGAGACCAGAGTTCAGGTGAAAATCTGCTTGTGAACTCTTCAGTACTCAACTAAGATTTTCGAATTACGGTTTGAATGAAACGTTACCAAGACCTTTCGCATCACGACAAAGTTTTATCCATTTGCTTTTGAAAGATGAATCTACTCATATTTGCCAGGAAAATGTTAAGTAAAGGAAAGAGGTTCAAACTTGCGAGAGTTGAGGTGTTGGATCTCTCTCACAGCGCACGTACTTTAATCCTCTAATTTGATAAGAATACACTAGAGCGAGTTTCAATCGAGTGTCGTAAAACCAAAACCAAATTAATTGCTTTGGTCAATCAAAAATGACGGAGACAATCCAGTAAACTAATCAAAACTCGAAGTAATAACACGTAGCCGACACAAAGAGTGGGAAAATGTGCACGCGCAAGCCAAGATTGGTTTTGGTTTCACTTGCGATTGGTTGAAAAAGTGGCACGAGAACTTTGAACCATCACTGAGTTAAGTAATGCAAAACCAAAGCAATTCACTAATTACTTTCGACACTCAATTGAAAACCGCTCTATACTAGGAGTTCAACTAGATAGCTAAACCACATAGGACAGACCACAACACCGGGAATTCCGTGCCCTACTCTTTTCGACTAGTGTGTGGGTTCTTTTACGTCCCACTGGGTTATGAACATTGAAGGGTTGTGAAAGGAAAGAAAAGGAACTTTATTTAAGTGTCTAGTCATCTAGCGCTGGAGCATTAGTTGGAGACACTGTAAACTGTAATTGACACAAATCAAATTAAAAGTTGATTTTGAGGAGAGGGAAAACCGGAGTGCCCGGCCGTAGAAAAACTTCTCAGTGCAGAGAAGGTAAGGTAAAGTAAAGTCTGCATACGAGCCAAGTGGCCCATCAGGCCGGAGCCTATCCCGGTTTCCAAGGCATGAAGCGACTAGGAGTATTTCTACTCCCCCCTGGATGGGATGCCAGTTCATCGCAGGGTTACCCCCAGCATTTCGCCGGTACCCAGTTATACACCTGGGTGGAGAGAGGCACCGTTGGAGTAAAGTGTCTTGCCCAAGAACACAACACAATGTTCCCGGCCAGGACCCGAACCCGGACCATTTGCTCCGGAGTCGAGCACACTGACCATGAGGCCACTGCGCCTCACAAAGAAGGGAACCAACAAACTCAACCCACATATGACGCCGAGTCTTGGAATTGAATCCGGGTCACATTGGTGGAAACGGTTACGTTTAATTAGAGGGCGATGTGAAGTGTTAGTTTTCTACCCATATAAACCATGTGAACGTTTGCCCAACTAACGGAAATGGGCCCACACAAGGACAGAGAAAAACTCTGACCAGGGTGAGAATTGAAGCCACGACCTTCGGCTTTAAATAACCGCTGCCCTACCGACTGAGCCACAGAGTCAAACGGGAGCAGATCGTGGGAATTTAAGATGTTAATGTCACGGCAATGAATATGTACAAGTACAAGGAAGGGTTCCTTTTTTGGTGGGAGGCGAGAGCTCTCACCACCGCCCCACCCCTGTACCCACTGTGAGACTGGGCCTACGGTTTATCATCCTTATCTGAGAAGACTAGGAAGTCTAACCATTTTGCGGATGTAATTACAAAGGCAGCACTTTCTCCTCACTTATTTAAAGACCTTGAGCACTTGTTGGTCCGGTCAGAGTTTTTTTGATCCTGTGACCTCCCGCACAGTAATCCGATGCTCAAACAACTGAGCCAACTGATCAGCGGTTAATGTGAGATATGAAGGCGAGGTTTGACACTAGGGAGCTTTAGCAAAGACAACGGCGACGGCAACGAAAACGTCACAAATTTGCATATTTAGTGGGCAAAAACAATAGCTTGGCACGCAGTGCACGTGCATGTTTCATTTTTGTCCATTTCTTTGCCGTCGTCTACAAAACACCAACGTGAAATTGCCAAATTTGAGGTTTTATGGAGAACGTCAGCACTTGGGAGATAAATTTTCATTTTCTCCCCTGAATTAAGCGCCGCTCATAACGGTTTCATTCCCGAGGGACCGCTGCACCTTTGTCATATTAAAAAGCTTGGAATAGTCGCGAAGTGATTGCAATAACGCGTCGTCGTCGACGACGACGACGACGACGACGACGACTACTACTACTACTAAAAAACGGCGACGGCTACGATTACGACATCGCCACAAAACAGTAATATCATTGGTTAAATAAATAATCGTGCTACACGTGCAGCACGGATTTTAGCAAGTATGTTAGCGTTCCTCTGCATAACGACGACGCGAATCACCAAATTTGAGGTTTTGACGACAACGTAAGTATGCAGCAGAGAATCCTTCATTCTCTATTTTAACTCTGAAACCACTTTTATCAATTTATTAGGGAGCTTACGAAACGAAGACGACGACGGCTACGAGGACTTCATTTCAAAATACAAATCCGAGTTATTCGTATCACTACGAAACTATTTCATGTAGTTCCGCGTTAAAAATGTGTAGTAACTGTCGAGGAATTAAACTGGTACGAGTGAGTTGGAAGCGTAGAGAGAAAACTGGAAATTCATCGTCATGTGAGTAACGTCCCCCACAGAACCTTGAATTTGGTCGGCGTTTCGTAAGCTCCCTATTTTTAGGATACTTCGCCCATATTGTAGGACGTGAAAAGATTATGGAGCTAAGTTATGGATTATGGAGCTAAGTTATATTTTGAGGTAACGTTTTCGTCGACCGTCGCCGTCGTAGATCTTAAAGGGGCTAGGTCACGCAATTTTAGGCAAGTTCAGGATTGATCAAATGTTCACAGAATTAACTGAAATAACAAAATAACAGCTCAAAACTATAGAAGAACTCAAACAAAACACAGGAAAGCTAAGAAGGGACAAGAATGGACAAAACTGGGGAGGATTGAAATGGATTGCATTTGGGTAAATTTGAAAAACATCGGCCCACCTTTTTTCAAATTTATATCAGTTTATATCAAAATGACATTTAACCAGCTGGAAAATCATTCTCAGTTGTTATGTGGCCGTGATTTTGCAAATAAAAGACTCTTGGTCTGCCAATTTGACGTTTAGAGCTCATAACTAACAAAATTAAACAAAATTACCTAAAATAGCGTGAACTAGCCCCTTTAAATTCCCTAGTTTAAGAAAAGACGACGGCTAGTACCACTCGTCGTATTAGTGTTTGAAAATTCACCTCCTGTTCGGTTTAACCTGATGTCTTCATTTTGCTGCGTCTCCACTGACCTGTATGTTATCAGCAATTTCATATTCCAGAGCAGTGTGAAGTACAACCACAGGTTCCCCAGGCATAGATCGATGAGTGTAGACATAACACCTCCTATCTGGAGCAAGGCGCCGTTTCAAATCTCCCCAGCCATGAATTGAATGCACAGCCTCATAGTGTATTATCTATGGTAGCAAAAACACGTAAAGTAGTTTAGCATAAATCATTATTTCGCAAAGAAACCCACAGAATTAATTTATTTCCCAGGGTGGTGGACTACAATTTTCTCAACAACTGTGGTGGGCAAATTAAATGAGGGCAGGGGTAAACATTATCAAGTTTCTAATGTATCCTTCATCTTTGATGGCTACCTCTTTGTAAGTCTGTTGCGTTCATTCACTTTAATGAAACACAAATTCTTTCTTGACAGCCGATCCTGCTAAAATTCATTGGTTCAATTTATTATCTCATAATACATTTTCAGCATAAACATAATCATAAGCAATGATGAAATGGTATATGAAATGAATCATATATGAACTGCGGATATGAAATCAAGTGAAGCTATGATCTTCGCAGTTATGAAAGCAATTTTTACAATTGCGTAGAGAAGCTTGAAAAAATCAGGACTTCAACGGGGTTGATGGTTACCTCTTTGATAATCATAATACCTCTTTGATAATCATAAGCACAAGCAAAGCAATGATCACACTTGGCGTATTCTAACACTGGTTTAGTTCGATCACTGTTAGAATACGCTTTCCCCAGTTTGGGCTGGTCTGCCTGTATACATGTACTTAAATGACCTGGTCGAATCGGTTTAAAAGGAATCGTTCCACATTATTTTCCCTGTATTGCCTTATGAAGAAGCGCTTGTTTGCTCAGGGCTGCAGACTTTGTCCGAGGGCTGCACTCAAGCTTGCAGACACTTTATGCAAGATATAACCATCCACTACAATTTAAAAGGCGATTTCAAGAGCTTATGCTCGTGTTCTTGCTTATGTCACTCTCGGTTCACACTGCTGATGCCTAAGCTAATGTCCCATCACTGCAAACCAAGCGTAAATATCAGTGAGTTATTCCCACTCACCTTCTCCAAAATACTCGCAGGGGATTCCCATGTAATTCTTCTTAGAGCCAGCAATCCCACAGCAAACCATTGTGCCAAAAGGTTTTTAACTGAGGAATTCAGAGCCTGGAGCTCCTGTCTGGCAACTGGGTCCTTCTCATCATTCAACCCTTCCTTGGAAAAAAAACAAAACACATTGTTATATACCAAGACATTCACTCGACAAAACGAGCACTGCGATTGGTTGATTCTTGGTCACGTGCCTCTGATCAAATTCATATGTATTCCGACCGCGATATAATTCCGCAGTTTTTGCCAGCATTTGTTTCTTTTGCTGCAATTGTTGAAGGGAAAGTCCTAATGTACATGCACCCTAGGTGCCAGAGGTTTTATTTTTCTTTCGTGAGGAGCGATTAAATGGCGAACGGAGACACGAAAAATAAGAACCTCTGGTCACGGCAGTTAAGAACCTAACTTCCATAGAATTTCGAAATAAGATATCAAACCAAACTTTCGACACAAGCCGAAATATCAAAGATTTGTCGCATCCAGTTGGCAGGACCACAAACACATCCTCACGCTTGATAAAGTTCCTGAACAAAAAAGACTTAAATATCTGAAAATCCAGAATTCAGTGCTTATTGTACTGCACCTCTAATTCAAAGCCTTCCACCACCAGTTTTATTTTCTAAGCACTCCAACATCTGATTTGATTTGATATGATTTGTGTTAATTGTTTATTTCAGTTTACAGCGTCCCCAATTAGTGCTCCAGCTCTAGACGCTTAAATAATTAAAAGTTCCCTTCCTTTCCTTGCGCTAAAAACCGGTTTTATGGCCACTGGGATACACTATCGCCGCTCAACCAATTAAATCAGATCATTTTACTCGGAAAGGACAGGCACTGACTATGAAAACCAATCGACGACCATGTTCATAATCTCAAATCATAGAAGTGAGGTTCTCAACCGCCGCTGTTGTTTTTTCCCCCCGGGCTTCATGGTTCGGCATAGCAGATTCACCGCTTATAGAGATCACGCCAAAGAAAAAAAACCCTCTGGTACCCAAGGCAGTCCTGATGTTTCCCTTGACTTCAACTCGGGACTTCAACTCAGGACTCTCGGAAAAACAAAACTGTTTCCCTTGGGACCAAAATTCAATGTATAGTATTCAGGAACCATATATGCAAAGTCTGTAAAATTAATCCTAAGACAGAATGGAAGGTTGTCAAAAATAGCTGGCAGCAGGCAAAAACCACCACTTAGGTTTTTTGTCTTTGCAACACTACTCTACTCTCCTGTTGGTTAGCAGATATTTCCTTTTTCATTGTCTTTCATCTTCTTCTTTTTAAACACTTCCTGATAACTCCGGCCCATAAAATAATAATGCATAACCGTCTTAAAGTGACTTGCATTTTGAACATTGGATCAAATCAAAGCCAAATTTACAGCAATAATGACACCTTAGTTCTTCAAGTGTTTAAATGTTTGTTACAGCGATTTGATGAAAACATTATTGTTTTATTTTCACTACCATCATTCAGCCCTCAATTCTTGCATTCAACTATTATTGTTTTATTTCACCAAAATATTGTATACAATCTTTTAAGATCAAAGATAATAATACGTAATCAGCACTTACCAACAGGTCGCTTCTCATGTCAACAATATTCTTGACACCACCCTGAAGTTTGCTGATCTGTGAAAACAGCTGAATATGAGCAGGTTCAAGGGCTTGTCGCAGATTTTCTTCAGCTCGCAACATGGCTGCAACTCCATTTTTCTGTTTAGCAAAAGGGAAAGAACAGTGAGCTGTCAATTTCCTTTCATTGAAAATTTAGTCTGTTTCATTACTTAAACAAATATCAATATTTATGTTCACGACCAATGCAAATAAACTATGCAAGCAATACATTATTTTTATAACTTAATCATCAAGGAATGACACAAAGAAATGTTCTTTGCACTTACGTGAGGTATTTAACAGGATTTTAACCCCTGTTCTTATCCACAGTACCACTGAAGATTTACCTTTTTTCAAATGTCCCAAATTAAACCTCATAAGATTATTTCCTACCACTTGTAATGCTCTTGTCTATTTAGTTGGGCTTTGGGGGAGCTTCTAAAGTCAACAAAGATGTAAAGTGACATATATGTCCACTGACCTGTGCATTTACAAGATTTGATGCAACACTGGCAATCTCTTCATGATCAACACCAAGATCCCTCTCAAGCACAAGGAAAAATGCCAATTTCTCTTCCTTGCACAGGAAAGAAAAGTTAGAGTTTTAGTCATGGTGTATCAGTATGAAGAATTAATCAAAACCACACACTTTGGATTTCCTACCTTTGTTTTTAAGCTGCTGTAAAAATGTCTGACCTCTTTTGCAACTGCCTTCCAATAAAAAAGCAAAACGAAAATGTCACTGCCTGGTATTAGTCAGCGCGCTAGTCATTTACAACAAATCCTAACATAACCTTGTTTGAGGGCTCAAGTTATGTATGGTTCCTGTTTGTTTAATCAATTTATGGTCTCTGAGTGAAAGAAAATGGAAAAAAACAAGGTTCACCAACTGATAGTAAGGACCAGAAACTATGTCAGAAAGACATCTTCTAACACCTTTGATGATTAAATGAGTAGTGTCTTACAGATATATTAATTTTCAATAAATTCTATTTGATACACTTATGGACTCCATTCTAACAAAATGTACAAAAAAGGTGTGGGAAATGTAATGCAAAGAGCCCCTATGAACAAGCTACAAACAAATTAAACCAAAACTTAATTTCAACCTAGACAATAGTTCTTGAAAGTTAATTTTTCAGTCTCAACATAATAAAGTTGATTTACAGAGGTTCATATCTGGTGAATTTTGCTTATGCACCTCAGTAAGACCAATGATCAAAGTCGACACTTATCCTAACATTGATTAATTACTGCTTTTAATCCTGAGCTACTTCCATTGATGGTAAAATTGTCAGGTGCTAGACAGAATGGATTAATGGTGGTGTTTTTTTGTTTTTGTGTTTGTTACCGCTGCTGTTGTTGATGTCGTGTCGTTCTTTTCTTTTGTTTTTGTTTGTCGTTGCTGCTGTTGTTGTTGTCTGTTTGTTTGTATGTTCCTTTTAATTTTTTCCCCCTTTTGCTAAGCTTGTCCTGTATAGATTTTTCACGTGGTTCAGTATACCTCTAATATGCTTAAGTTATATACATGTAATTTTCTTCTGTAAATTAGTCCTAGGCTCTACAAATGTTTTTTTTTCTATATCCCAGTAAAGCTCAGTGTCATTTCTTCGTTTACTTAAAAGTAGGTGGTGGTCAACTAGAAAGCCTTCGCTACTTTGACCACCACACACATTTTATAACCTGTACTGTAATTATTTTATCTTGTAACCATGTGTTGTGACTATACTTTTCTTTCTATGTTAATGTTATGTAAATAGTGTGAAATAAATGAACCATGAACCATGAACCGTAAGGGCAATAGAGGGATCTAGCATCTCAGTTACATAAAACACAGACGGCAAAAGTGACCACATGACCATGACTTTCGCACCATTATTCATGTTTACCTGTTGCCATTTCTACGTGAAAGTAGGTATTTTCATGTTTGCCATATCTATGTGGAATTTTCTTCTCCTTTTCTTCAACATAACAAGTTTGTACCACCAAAACCCTTTTCCAGTTAGGCAAACAAGCAAAAGTAAGGTTTCATGGTTATTGTCGTCGTCATTGTCGGCATTCGTCCATCTGCAAGAAACGATGATGACTGCACGAGTGGCTGAAGAGGCCGACCCACGATCAGCAGTCTCTTTTGCACTTCGTGCAAACATGGGGGGATTGCTGGTTTCTCCCCTCTTTTCTCTTTTGTCTTTTCTGGACTGCTGCCACCCTCCTGTTCTCCTCTGCGACTTCCTCACCCTGCCTCATGGCTTGGCGCCAGGCTGGGAGGTCATTTGCCTGCTTCTCCCAAGTGTCAATGTCTATGCCACACAGTTTGAGGTCTCTTTTGCAGGCGTCTTTGTATTGGAGGAGAGGGCGGCCAGCTCTTCTTTTGCCCTCTGTCAGTTCACCATACAAGATGTCTTTGGGACTGTGGCCAGGTTCCATCGCTTGACATGGCCAAGCCAGTGCAGGCGTCTCTCGCTAAGCAAAGCAAACATACTGTTCATGTTGGCTCTTTTGTGCACCTCTGTGTCTGGCACTCTCTCTTCCCAGTGGATGTGGAGAATGCACCACAGGCATCTCATGTGGAAGCTGTTTAGTATCTACTCCTGCTTCGCGTAGGTGGTCCATGACTCACTGCCATAGAGAAGAGTGCTGAGCACACAGGCCTGGTAGACACGCAGTCAGGTCTTCTCAGTCAGGCTGGAGTTGTTCCACACTCTCTTGGTTAGCCTGGCCATGACTGCTGCTGCTTTAGCAATCCTGCTGTTCACCTCTACCTGGATGTTGAGTGTGTGGGAGATGGTGGACCCAGGGTAGGTGAAGTTCTCCACAGCTTCCAACCTGTGTCCGTCAATGCTGATGGTAGGAGGGTGGTCTGAGTCTTGTGCCATCACATTGGTCTTCTTTATACTAATGGTTAGACCAAACTCCTTGCAGGCATGGGATGGGAGAGATGACTGACAAGCTGCTGCAGGCCGTCTTCTGTGTGAGAAGTCAAGGCTGCGTCGTCCACGAACAGCATCTCGCGGATGAGCGCATGTGTTGAAGAGCTTGTCGTCAGCCCTGGTGTGGATGTAGACTCCCTCACTGCAGTCCTTGAAGGTGTACTGGACGAGCATGGAGAAAAAGATACTGAAAAGCGTCGGCGCAAGGACGCACCCTTGTTTCACCCTGCTGCTGACTGGGAAGGCTTCGGATATAGCCCCATTCATACAGGCCAGCAGGTGCAGGGGCATCCTTTCTTCCGCAGTAGCTCGAACAGGCCACTCCGGCTGACAAGGTCAAACACCTTGGTTAGGTCAATGAAGGCAATGTAGAGGGGCATCTGCTGCTCTCGACACTTTTCCTGCAGCTGGCGTAGTGAGAAGATCATGTCTACAGTTGGCCGGCCAGCTCGGAAGCCGCACTGGGACTCTGGGTAGACGCAGGTTGCTAGGGACTGCAGGCAGGTAAGGGCAACTCGGGCAAACACTTTGCCAATGATGCTGAGGAGCGATATCCCTCGGTAGTTGTTGCAGTCGCTCCTGTCTCCTTTGTTTTTATATGAGGTGACTATGCTGGTGTCGCGCATGTCCTGAGGGATGTGGCCTTCCTAGCATAGGCAGAGCAGTTCATGGAGTTGTTCGAGGAGGGCGGGCTTCCCACTCTTCAAACCTTCTGCAGGAATGCCATCGCTACCAGGTGCCTTGCCGCAGGCAAGGTTGCCTATGGCTTTGTCGAGCTCTTCTGTGGTGGGTGACGAGTCAAGCTCGTCCATGAGGCAAAACTGGGATGGCGTCGAGGGCAGTTTCCGTTATGACATTCTGGGTGACATACAGCTCGAGGTAATGTTCGACCCAGCGCTCCAACTGTTTGCCTTGATCTGTGATGATATCGCCAGACTTGGACTTGCGGGGGGCTGATTTGGAGGGGGTTGGTCCCATGGCCTTCTTTATGCCCAAGTGCATGCCTCTTGCATTTCCGAAGTCAGCAGCTCGCTGTATGCTGTTGCAGAGGTTCAGCCAGTAGGTGTCGGCGCAGTGGCGGGCAGTCTGCTGAGACTTCTTCCTGGTAGAGCAGCGAGCGTGCTGGGACCTGGCGCAGCCTTGTAGGCCAGGAGGGCCTTCCTCTTCTCCTCAGTCACTGGCTCCATCTCCTTCCAGTGGGCCTCGTACCAATCAGCATTCTTATGCTCTTTCTTACTGTAGGTGGTGATGTCTGATGTGTACATGGCATCGCATATGCGGGCCCACTTGAGGTCTGAGCTCTGATCAGTGATATCGGCAAGTGTCTTTTCTAGCTGGCTGATGTACTGCTGCATTCTCTCCTGGCTACTGACGCAGCAGGTATTGATCTGCGGGCATCCCTTCTTCTTGCCTTGGTGGATCTTCTTGGGTGTTATGCGCACCTTGCTGGCAACTAGTGAGTGGTCAGTGTCACAGTTTGCACTGTGGTAGGTGCAGGTAAGGAGGACACTGGAGAGTTCTGCACGCCTGGTGATGACGAGGTCAAGCTGATGCCAGTGGTGTGAGCGAGGGTGTCTCCAGGACACTCGATGGATGTCTTTGCATTCAAAGAAGGTGTTCGACACACAGAGGCCATGGAAGCAGCACAGTTCGAGCAGCCGCTGACCATTGTCATTGGTCTTGCCTCTTCCATGTACGCCGAGGCATGAAGGCCAGACTCCATGATCTGCACCCACTCTGGCATTGAAGCCCCCTAGGAGGTAGCTGGCTTCTGAGTTGGGGATCCCTGATATCATTTCATCAAGGGCCTCATAGAAAGCATCATCCTCTTCCGGGGGTGAACAGAGGGTTGGGGCGTACACGCTGATGATGTTTGCCGGGCCTGACTCCGTCGACATGCGAAGTGCGAGGATCCTCTCTGTGCCTGCTACAGTTGGCTCTAAAAAGGCGAGTGTGTGTTCTTGATAGTGAAGCCAACACCATGTAGCCGTGGCTCCTCTGGTGGCTTCCCCTGCCAAATGAATGTAGTTGGCCTCTCTCAAGGTGCCACTGTCAGCCAAGCGCGTCTCCTGGAGGCAAGCGACGTCTATGTTGAGACGGGAGAGTTCTCTGTCAATGACAGTGGTCCTCCTTGCATCGTCAATTTGTTGTAGATCAGTCGTGAGTCCAGGACACATGGTCCTCACATTCCAGCTTCCAAAACAAAGTGCTGGGATGTTCTTTATTCTCTTTGTTGATTTGCCTAGTGCAGAGTTTATTGGCCCACTCTTCAAGAATGTTCTCTACTCTCCGCGCACCCTATGGAGCAGGTGAGCCATGGCGAGACAGCACCTAACTGGCGGGGGGCTGCCCAGCTTGATGCGGGCGGTAGCTGCCCAGTGAGATGCAATGATCTCTCCCACCGTCAGGAGTGGTCCTGAGCTTATCACTGGTTTCTACATACTCCTTGTGTTGTGCCGAAGTCTTGGAGACTAAGCTGAAGTTTCCTCTCCAGGATGCTGCAGTAGCCTGGGCGGGTTGTGTGGAGGTCCTGGGCTGCCCAGACATCAAGACCCCCTCACTCGGCCTTGCTGACCTTGGTCCAACAGAAAGGGTGAGCCAGTATGGTCAGTGTTCAGATCAGCTGCAGGAGATGCCGAAGGGTTTCACAGTCGTTCCACCAATCGCATGTAGGGTCTCCACTCCCGGTTTTCTCTCTGGGTTTGCTCCCGTAGCCTTCGATCCTCCCAGAATTGACCACAAGGCAGTGGTTAGCCCAGGGAATATACCGTCCCTTAATCAGTCCCTGGAAGAACTTTTTGCTTCAGCAGGTGCGCCCCGAGCAGGCATGTTCTCCAGGATTTAGGTGACCAGAGCCAAGCAAGCCATAAAGCAAGCCAATGAGATTAGCCAATAACATTAGCCACCCTTAGCACCCTTTCATGGTTATACATCGTTCATTACTGACTCCTTACAGCAATAATTATTATTATTTTCTTCATGAACTCACACATACCTCACAATGACTCTCTGTTGACTCACGAAACAAAACATTGAAACTCGCAAAATTTGACAGGCAAGCATTTTCACTTTACATACATGTAGCATCTTTTTCTACAAACAATAACAATGTTTGCAAAAAAACTGCAAGTTGTTGTTTTTGTCTTTTGTTCACTAAATACTCTAGATTAACAGAGTACATCCCGAGTTGCCGTGGGTCATGGAAAGCTTCCCTCCACTTTATGTAATGTTTAAAAAAAGAGCAGCAGTGTTTTATCGGCCAGGGGTTTAAAAAGATGAGTCGTAGTTGAGTGTTTTAGACCCGATAAAACACATGCTGTGAGTTTTTTGAATGGCTTCAAAAACATTCCACAAAGAGAATGTCCCTCTGGACTCAAAACAATGGTAACATTATGATAGGTGAATATTAGCATACAAGAAAAACAAGCTAATTTGCCTTTTTTGTATTCTTTATATAAAGAACACTAACAAGGAGTGTTTTATCAGGATATAAAAGCTCATACACGTGACGTTTTATCGATGCTTTGACGGGCTGTTAGGCTCATGAATCATTAATGAGTTTTTGAAGTACCGGTAAAACATGGAACGGCAAGCTGACATTTGCCATTTCATGTAAACATGGTGCTAACTCTTTTTAGTACATTTTCAGCTCCGACTATTGCATTTCTAGCTTTTTGATTGGCTAAAAAACTCCGACTATGAGCCAATAGTCGAAGTTTTACGTCATATGGAAAATAGTGCGCCAAGATGCTCTTTCTGGACGCTTTGTAAAATTGTGGAAATAAAAATCGGGGGCAAAACCGGGTTTGAGAATTTACTAAAACAATTATTCCATTCGCCCTTGTTGGATATGAAGTGATTACAACCAACTCGAGTCATTTTATCACTTCATATCCAACTCGGGCTCATGGAAAATTGACATGTAGAGTTGGTGTTAATTTATTTAACCCATTCAAGCACCCCCAATCAGCAAGTGAAATCGTCTGGCATTAGACAGAAGAAAATCTACAAGTCTCGCTTTCAGCTAGGGAAAAGTTAGGGGACATTACTCATTCACACTTAAAGTGCCCTCAATCTATTCACTGATTACACCAAGAGTACCATAGTTAAAAATGTAAACCAGGGATCGCGTTAAAGTAGAAATCGTGCATTTTTACGCAAATAAAATCCAAAAAATGCATATTCGAAATTTTAATGCGTCCCAGGACACAAGGCACTGACTTAAATAACTCACACAACTTGCTTTGATTTGTCAGTACATTCTGTTGTTTGTAAAACTGTTGGAGTGATCTGTGATCATAATTGAAGTTCTAAGAAATGGGGTTTAAAACATCTAAAAAGGTTAAAACTAAATTTTCGACCGCCTTCTGCGGTCTTCTTCAGAGGAATGTACTCTGCAAGTCACTGAATGCAAATATATAGCAAAAGACGTCACTGTTCATTGCTCCTAAAGGAGGAAACCAGTGATGCGTAAACAATTGGAAAGGGTGCTCTTTCATTAACAGAGTTCTTGTCCAGGAATGAATGTAACGGCTCTAGAAAAAGCCTTTGTCGGCCGGTCCTATGCATATGCGTCAATATTAATTCCAAGTTGGTTACTCTCTTTTTCTCATAATTTAAAACATACTCTTTTTCTCGCAGAGGGTCACCAAGATTTTGGGACCCCCAAAAAATGCTTGGGACCCCAATTTGGCCGAACATGCGGGTCCCAGGACCCAGATTGAAAAATCCTAGTGCCATCCCTGTCAGCTGTGTTTAGTTTCACATAAGGGCCCAATTCACTGGTAAAAATTCAATAATCTAATCTAAAAAGGTTCTTTGTGGCAACAGACGAATCTGGCAGAAGCCTACATTTGGCATGACATCTCCAGAGGATTCTGTTCTTCGCATTCTTGCTGCTTTGCTGAGCATTTCACGGATTTGAGTTATTCCACTGGGCCAGGGAAGTACTTCACTTGTGTTTGGAGTATGTTCAGCCATCTTAAACAAAAGATTTAGCCACCGAGATTCTACATTGTGAACCTAGATGAAATGAAAATCAGCAACAGCAAAGGTGAGTCTTTTACAAAGATAATGAGAAACAAGAGAGCTTTGTGATAGTAACCCCTTAAGGAGGCTCAAAAGGGTTTTCCACAGCTAAATGTGGGTTTGCAATGGAAAAGATTACAACACTGTCAATCCTTTCAGTATGGAAATGTTTTCAGATCATTGTCTAATACTATTGGCCAGTCATTTGCTAAGGGTCTCTGCAAGTCACCAACTGATGCCATGGCAACGGTATGGCACTGCTAAATTAGCCCCTCTCAAATTAAGTTTTATTAAACTAGTTACCTAAAATTAATAGTAGAAATGCTGCCGAGGGGAAGGGAGATGTTCAGTTATGCTTGTGATAATTTAACGACGATTCGCACATGGAATTTAAGGGAGATTTTCATAGGTCTTGAGCAGGGATGGTACAAAATGTGGTAGCCTTAAATGCACCCCCAACTGGACCTCTTTCTGGACCTCCCTCAAGAGAAGAAGATTTTTCAAATGCCAAGACTCAACAGGCCATTCTTGCAAATTTCAACCTTCATTCAACAGCTTATGATTATTCCTTTTCTCGCTGTTGATTCGTCTTTTCTCACACCAATCAACTCGTAACAACCAGACCTCATTCAGTCCTTAATAGATGAAACCTTGATTTGACCATTAAACAATGAATAAAAGCTCATCACCTAAAATCACCTAGCACAAAAGATCATTCTTGCCACCTTGAAGTCAAACGGAAATGCGGTATGCTTACATTGACAGATGTGATAAAAGCTAACTTGACTTGTCATTCAATTTTAGCTGGATGCCGGCATTAATTTCTGGTTTGAAAAATAAGAAAGAAAATCACAAATAAGATAAAACTAGCGTCACACAACACAAACTCAACTTTCACGACAAGAAAACAATAGATGTCTTTCACAGTGATATCATCAAAATCTAAAATCTAAATCGCAACCTTGGTCTTCTGAATTTTTATCTAAAGGAACTTAGTTGAAGACGACCTAGAAATAAATCTTTTTTCTTCCAGTTCCGTGACGTCTAACAGCATTTGTCACCTTGCGTGACACCATTTGGTTGAGAAAAAAAGTATATCCCTTTGAATCCTGGCAGTTTGAGCCTTTCAAGTACATTAGGAGATGTGTCCATGCACATGTGTTATGTGTTACTGAGCAAGCAGTAAGTGCTTTCATCACAAAGTGAACTCCAGACCCCAGTTGTTCAAATGAGGGATAGTGTTATCCGCCGGATAAATCAATATCCAGGGGATAAGTAACAGCAAAACCAATATTACGCTATCAAATAGATAGTGATTTATCCGGTGGATAGTGCTACCCATCGTTTGAACTGGGGCCAGATGTTTGTGTTGATTACTGCTGACACATGGGTGGACCACATGGTTCCTCCATACAAAACTCAATAAAGTTGGGTGAAACGCTTGGACAAATAACTCAGGAGTGATGTACTGCCCAGAACTGAGACATTGGAGAGGTGTTTAATTACATTGTAAAAGATCTGTTTCCTACAACATTCCAAGTTCTTGACCTTTTCCATTCAACGATTTCAAATATATTTTTTTGTTGCGTGACAATGTAAACTCAGGCTTCTCAAAACCGGCCGGTCGACAGCTCAATGAGCTGCCTCCTCAGAAAGCTTGACCGTCTCCTTCCAGTCAGAAAATGTCAGACACAACACATTTTTAGCTCGAACGTAAAGTCACTGAAGATATTATAAAAGCTTGAAAAAAGCTTGTTTGACCTACAAATTCGCATCTGCACTATTTTTTTGTGTCACGCACACAAATATGTTAATTTAATTAACATTCCAGTATTTCTTATCAGACTACATGCAAGTGTCAATTCCATATGAGAAATTTCGTCATTTTAAATCCCCCAGATTTCACTAAATTGCATCTGTGAATGTCAAAATTAAAAAAATTTCCTAGGGGAGCATGCCCCCAGATCCCCCTAGAAGCTTGCATCCTTTGGGCACTCACTTGGGTGCCTTTAGCACCAAACCGTCTCCACTTTCCTTATGATATGCTCCCAAAAAATATTTTGAGAAGGCTGAAACTATCTATAGTTTGAGAATGGAAGATCATAGCATTCATCTTAATTCCTCCATTCCTTGTGCCTTAATGACCACAATCCCTTATGTTTTGAAGAAAAGCGTGTTTTTCTCTCTGATTAGAGAGCTGCCTCATTTGTTTGGTTCAGGCTCACTCACTGTGGCAGCAGAAATATCTTAAGAACTAATGTAGTGACCTAGTATTTTTTTTCAAATTTTTGAAAACCATATTACCCGTATATTTAACAATTATTCCAAGGGAGCGCGTTGGATATATAAACAATAGCCTTCATTTGGCGCAAAAATATGCTCGGATATTTGTCCGCGGACATTATCTGTTCCGAGAAGCGAACAGTTTTCCGAAAGCGAAGCTCGAGGAAAACTGTGAGCTTCGAGGAACAGATAATGTCCAAGGACAAATATCCGAGCATATTTATAAAGCCAAATTGAGGCTATTGTGTTTATTATCCTTCAAATATTTTTCGCAAAAAGCGGGATCTGCCAGTCCATCATATGTCAACACGTCAAAGTTTGTCAATTGGCTTCCAAAACCACGTCATTCAATATTCATTTCCAGAATTTCGAACAGACTTTGCTTCAGTTAAAAGAATATGCTTGGGGAAAAAGTACAACAATTCAGTGAAAGGAAAACATACTTTTTTAATTGTGTGGATACAAGTGGCGGATACGATTTACAAACAGCTTACCGTCAAAAACGTTAACAGCGTATGAAGTGGATTTTTTGGTGTTTTCTGGTACCGCTCTATCGACCAGCAGGTTTATCTCTTCTTCTGTTACGAAAGCAAACCGTTCTGCCATCCCAACATTAATTTTAATGTGAGACTTGAATCCTTGAAGTCGGTTTTAAAAATTGGGGAATATCATTGGGGAATATCCTCGGATATTCCCCAGTTTTAGCTGGGGAATATTCGCCCACGTGACGCGTTTACACCAATCGCGCGCGAGCGAAAATATTTGATGGATTATAAGAGATGATAGATAGCCAACGAGGTGTGTAGCGCCGAGTTGGCTATATTCATCTCATATCCAACAAGCGCGAGTGGAATAATTGTTTTATTAAAAATGCCCCCAAAATATAGAAAACTAGACTACAATAAAAATAAAAAGGCCCACAAAATCACGCGTATGCTTGCCATGTTTGTAGATCATGGTATAATGGCTCATAACCCATGATGGCTTAGCCAATCAAAACTCTCAAATTACATTATCCAATAATCCAGTTTTTAATAAAGTATTTTACCATATTCTGTTACCTAATATATAGCATGAAAAAATATATCGAGTGGACCTTAAGTTATTTATGAAAATGCCGTTGCAAGATGAAAAAAATTATTTCACCAGACAATAAGTTTTTTCAACTTTCTCTAAGAATGCAAAAATCAGGGTAGGTCACCTAAATAAATTTCAAGATATAGTCCTACATTCATGACAAAATTTTTTCCCAGTTTTTGCAATTTTAGGTCACATTTTTATTTCTGGTCACCAGTTTTGATTCAAGAGCTGATGTGAGAAGCCTAAGTATTGCATGTGTGACTTACTGTACTGACGTGTGCTGAGCTGAAAACCCTTTAATTAGCCTCCTTAAAGTGTCTTGTATGCACTATCCCACACCCACTCCTAGGCAACAGGACAAGAAAGATGCCTCAGATGTGGATTTTTGTTATCTAGTATATAACAAACAGAACATCACATGAACGTGCGGGGAAACCAGTTTTATCTTCTTATGTTGATATGATTATTCTCATTCATTCACTGCGCTCACTCGTAAGAGATACCATCAGCACTCAGTATCCTCTCCTTCGCATAGACAGCATAAAGCATAATATTCCTTTTCCCAGAATGTAATCCCTCTACCACAGTAGATACAAATCAAATAACAATTATTGCACTATACACTGCTAATCAACATTTTGCTCTGAAAGATGGTAATAAATATGATAACTAACCTGAGCAACTTTGTTTGAGGAAGCAAGGTTTCGAGCTGCCCTAAACAGAAAAGGATGATCGTAAAATAGTACTTTTTTATTGAAATCCTGTAGATGTGAAAGGGATCTGCAAAAAGAACAACGAGCAGAAAATCAATTAACAGAACACATAGAACCATCGTACGTCACCTACACATTTATGTAAGGCAAATACATCTCCCACCAAAAAGGTTGCTACAGTATATATCAACGAGAATTGTGTTTCGCGTGCAATGAGTTTCTCACATCTATTTCCGGATCTGATGGTGGATATTTTTCCTGTCTTTTAAATCACTGCTTTAAATACATCGGTAAAGCCCGTGAATTTAATTTTTTTTTCTCTGCATTCCTGAGTACTCCAAAGCAACTAGTGATCCGTGATCCAAAAAATAATAACTTATTACCGGTATTAATTGTAAGACTGTAAAATTGTTGAAAGCGATTCCGTGGGAAGGACGTGGAAAACAGCTACAACATTTATCGTTAATATTTATACACAAATAGCGA
>NC_090888.1:67129227-67134227 GCF_036669925.1 Montipora capricornis | reverse complement strand
CGTCAGCAGAGATTCCTTATATACTGTAAAAACGCGAGTGTTCTTAGAACACATTATCCCTTCCTTTGACTTAATTAGCATTAAGGTATGGGATAAGTGATCCCTCAGTGTTGAAGAACACAACAAGGGATCCCGAGAGCTTAATCTGTCAGAGAAAAGGAGGAATGGAGGGTCGACTCTTTTCATCGACGCTGCTCGCGAACTGATCACCTCAGCTTAAATAATGCCTAACACGTCACCTAGGCTTTTATAGATCATTGTGATAGCATAATTTTTGGCATAATTTGCGGAAACTAGCATAATTTTCGCTGATTTTTAATTAAAAAGTATAGCATTGCTAGCATAATCGGTATATATTGATAAGCCTGAGACCATTTTTGTTCAATGCTTTAGCCGCATTCGCGGTTTGGTAACGGAGAAAGAGCCTCCCTAGAAGGCTGGCAGGCTGACACGAGATGACGGGACCGGAAGTTGCCAGATGGTGTTGGTCACAGTACCTCTCATTTGCAAGTTTGCCAAATGGCGTCAGTTACGCTTAGAGACCATACGAGAACCAGCAAACATAGCCAGACACCGTTGCCTTAAGACAAAGAAAGCAAAATACAATAGAAAAGCAGCTTGTGACACCAAAAAAGTATTGCTAATTCTTTGACTTGGGCCATTAAAGTGTCAATAAGAATAAAACGCAAACAGCGGTTACAAACATCTGCTTGAACTGCATAACTTTTTATAAACTTAACGTTCGTATTTTACAACATACATCATCAGTTACAGATAAATTTAAATTAAAAAATACAACTGTACGGACTGGGAACTAACGAAATTGATTGACATAAAACGACAAGAAATATGCTAATAGTAGAGATAAAGTTTCTCACTGCCAACGTTTTCATTTAAGGCTGGCGTTAGATCACGGATAAACAGAGACTCTTTAATTTTACAATCATGTGCTTGTCTGATCGATCAGTTGCACTGAAATATTTCAAAATGATCCCACTAATGGTTGGTTAAGATAACATGATCAGCAATTCAATTGCAGATTCGTTACAATTTGTAGTTAGGGCTTTAAAATGTTCTGTTTTTCTGTCAAATAATCGGCATTTCGTTTCCCTATATAGAAATCATTGCAATCCCAGCAGTTTGCTCTGTGCACTACTTTTGACCTGAAGGAAGGAGATAGTTTATATTTGTAAGGGAAAAAATACTTGATTCTTCAGGTGTTCTGAAAAACTATTTTGAGGTTGAAAATACCAAAGAATTTGTTTATACAAGACCTCAGCTGTTTTGTGAGGTGTTTGCTGTGATGACCTAAGAAAGGTAGAACAGAAAAACAGAACATTTTAAAGCCCTAACTACAAATTGTTACGAATCTGCAATGGAATTGCTGATCATGTTTTCTTAACCAACCATAGAATTAAGTGGGATCATTTTGAAATATTGGCAACTGGTCGTTCAAACATGCATAGGCACTTTAAAATTAAAGAGTCTCTGTTTATCCGTGATCTAAAGCCAGTCTTAAATGAAAACGTTGGCAGTGAGAAACTTTATCTCTACTACTAGCATATTTCTTGTCGTTTTATGTCAATCAATCTCGTTAGTTCCCAGTCCGTACAGTTGTATTTTTTAATTTAAATTTATCTGTAACTGAATAATAATCACTTCTGATGATGTATGTTGTAACGTACGAAACGTTAAGTTTATAAAAAGTTATGCAGTTCAAGCAAATGTTTGTACTAACCGCTGTTTGACAATGTGTTTTATTCTCATCGAAAGTATTGCTAAACGATCGTGATGCATTTTTTGGACTTTTTTCGCTCATTTTGAAAAAGGAATAATTTTATGAACAAGTGGCATAATTTGGAAAAACGAGCATAATTTAAGCATACTTTGAGAAAAAAATGAGCACTGCTAGTAGCATAATATGCTACTTTTACTATAAAAGCTTAACGTCACTATCGCTTCCTCTGACTTAATTAGCATTAAAGTATGGTTAAGTAATCCCTGTCTCGCTTCCCCAGAGACTCCCGGGTTAGAAACACAAACTGGATCCCCATTCACCCCCCCCCCCCCCCTCCCCCTATTTTTACGTTCCCCGGTGCTCAAACCTCATCCCAAACCAAATCATAATATAAAACCCAAAATAGTTTCCCCATCTTGGTAGCCCTGTAGGTCACATTCCACGCCCCATGTGGTTAAGAATCTCCCGTGCCTTGAACTAAGTCTGATCCCGATAGTTCACCTCACTGACAGTCCAATGCTACCCCGATAAAATTCTTTGAATGCTTGACAACAAAAAAAACCGACGTCAATCTCGTCCTATACACCTGGCCTGAGGGTTCAGTCTGATTGTACCCACTGGATTTGTCTCCGCAGCCGATTCCTGCACCTCGATCAGCAGGGAAAAAAACATCCCCCTAGATCAACCATCCCTCTCGAATGGAACTACAAAGAAACGGAACAGACAGAAACGAGTAAGCACCGGCTGGGAGTTTGCACTAAGTCGACTTCCCCCCGACCCAGGCCTAAAGACGATGACTGCCACTTCTCGACAAGTCGAAGCAACAAGGGATGCCATCGTTGACAATCGCTTGCGGCGTCATCTCCCAGGACCTAGGAATTAAAGGTAGAAGCTAACGTACATCCAGAAAACCCATACGAAATACCCATCCACAAATCTCGAGGGCTCACACAGACACCCAGCCACCTTCAAACTTCAAGGTCTCACACAGATTCCCCCCTTCAAATTCCATGGGGTCACGCACATACCCAACTTCAAATCTCATTGGCTCAGACAGATTCCAATCTCCAGATCTCCTGGACTGAAACAGGTACTCCTCCAAAAATTTCATGGGTTCACACAGCTATCCAACTTCAAATCTCAATGGCTCACACAGATATCCATCTTACAAGTCAACTGCCACACACAGATATCCATCTTCAAATCCCACTGGGTTCTCATCGATACCCGACTTCAAATTTCATTGGATTCATCCCGATATCCGTTTCAAATCTTATCGGACCCCCACAGATACCCATCAACCAATCTTATCGGGTTCACGAAGATACCCTCACTTACAATAAACAGGGTCAGAAGGGCGCGTAGTCGCCAAACTAGACAACTCGTACAACGCTAAGCGAGTCGGCTACAACTGTATCACTTAATCCCTGAAAATAAATCCCCCCCGGAAAAGGGCAGTACAGGAAGTGGGTCAAGCAAACCATCCCAAATTAACCGGGGGCCTAAGAGCAGCCACTGTTTGGGCAAACAGGATATAGCATTCAACGCACCGGTGGAAAAGCCCAAAAACGAAAACAACTTAAGTATAAACAAAATCCCAATTCGGTACAAACAAAAAAAAAAAACAATAACGAAATAAAAACACCCTCTCCACGCGCACGGACGCGATATCCCAGGTACAGGGTCTCAGCGACATGAGGAGAATAACAAATGACTGCCACGTATAAATGACAACCCGTAAAGAAGAGAAGTGAAATAAAAGAAACTCGACCTCCAACACGCATACCAAAACTGCCCCATAACTAACTTGACAGACACAAGTATGACATTCACAAACCCGTAACGGCTCCGCTGTAGAAGGAAGCGAACTTGACGGCCCCACCACGTTGCCCAACAGAAGTCCCTTAATCAGAGGCCGTGGACGCACGAACTTGGGCCTCAACTTCAATAGCTTCCGGAGTTTGCACTGGTTGGGGCTGTAAAGGGAGCACGGCCTGAAGTAACGTCAGCCGAAGGAAAGTCAGAAGGCCGCTGCTGCCGCAAAATCATCCTGACCCGTATTCATCGACACTCTTTGCGAAGTGACCACCTGGCATAATTACCTCAGCTTAAATAACAGGGAGCCTTAGCACGACGACGGCAACGGCAACGAAAACGTCAACGAGCAGTATAATGAATATTACATATCCCAAAAATGACCATTTTACCCAATCAGAAGCCAAGGATTTCTTGGCGTCTGATTGAATTGCTTTTGGCCTACTGAGGGAGCGCTCGCAAAGACTTGTTGGGGTGGGGGGAACTAATGAGAAATTATCTACTCTCTAAAAATTTGGAGGACCCCTACTTGCTGAATTAAACTTTTTCAGGGCCCACTTTTGGTATCCTTAAAATTTGAGACACCCCCAACGTACATCATGGCCACAAACCAATACCGGATGCAAAAGTCAGAAGAACGAGCGAAACAACTTAAGGCAAAAAAGAGTACTTCTCCAAAGAGCATGACGATCTGCTAAGAAACGCAGAAAAAAGACAAGGCAAACAAGCCTTTAGAAAGCCAGCTGTCTTACTGATATATGGCGCAACCTAACAGGCTCTCAAGAACAAAAGATCCCGGGCCCGGGTCAACGCTTAAAAGCAGATTGAATCACTCGCTTCTACTAGAGACAAGCCGATCGGTTGATACCAGAATTAAATTGATGCAAAGGCGTTAGGCCAAAAGGTCACATTCACATTACTGCAAAGACACCGGACGTGACAGTTTTTGGCGCCGCAAGGCGTCGAGCCCCTAGGGAGGTGTGTTGCATGCCCACCCCCAGGTAATTTTTAAAAGAGAACACTCAGAAACACTTTCCAGGTGTTTTCTGGAACCCAAGAATCAGTTTCCCAAGGCAGGGCTGTAGTTCACTCAAGGTTCTCTTTTAAAAAGTAAGTAAAAAAAGTTATAATCATGAAAAATAAGCAAACCCCTCAAATATTGGCATCAAATAAACATACCAAGACCATGGAATGGGAAACCACCGGGATGAAACGTCCGCCTCATGCCTCAAACGACAAATCCTGTCCGAGCCCTGCTGCAGAGAAAGTCACACCGAGCAACCTAAAAATATATCATCAAGATGAAAAACCCCTAATCCTTCCTTGGGAAGAATAAATATGACTCAGTGGTATGAAGGTTCAAATCCAAAGTCTCATAGAACAAAAACCATTGCTAAAGTGAAATCTTAGACTGGAAGGCGCCCTAAAAGATTTGTAATCGAGAGAG
>NC_090888.1:67120434-67124727 GCF_036669925.1 Montipora capricornis | reverse complement strand
CCCTCAAGAGAAGAAGATTTTTCAAATGCCAAGACTCAACAGGCCATTCTTGCAAATTTCAACCTTCATTCAACAGCTTATGATTATTCCTTTTCTCGCTGTTGATTCGTCTTTCTCACACCAATCAACTCGTAACAACCAGACCTCATTCAGTCCTTAATAGATGAAACCTTGATTTGACCATTAAACAATGAATAAAAGCTCATCACCTAAATCACCTAGCACAAAAGATCATTCTTGCCACCTTGAAGTCAAACGGAAATGCGGTATGCTTACATTGACAGATGTGATAAAAGCTAACTTGACTTGTCATTCAATTTTAGCTGGATGCCGGCATTAATTTCTGGTTTGAAAAATAAGAAAGAAAATCACAAATAAGATAAAACTAGCGTCACACAACACAAACTCAACTTTCACGACAAGAAAACAATAGATGTCTTTCACAGTGATATCATCAAAATCTAAAATCTAAATCGCAACCTTGGTCTTCTGAATTTTTATCTAAAGGAACTTAGTTGAAGACGACCTAGAAATAAATCTTTTTTCTTCCAGTTCCGTGACGTCTAACAGCATTTGTCACCTTGCGTGACACCATTTGGTTGAGAAAAAAGTATATCCCTTTGAATCCTGGCAGTTTGAGCCTTTCAAGTACATTAGGAGATGTGTCCATGCACATGTGTTATGTGTTACTGAGCAAGCAGTAAGTGCTTTCATCACAAAGTGAACTCCAGACCCCAGTTGTTCAAATGAGGGATAGTGTTATCCGCCGGATAAATCAATATCCAGGGGATAAGTAACAGCAAAACCAATATTACGCTATCAAATAGATAGTGATTTATCCGGTGGATAGTGCTACCCATCGTTTGAACTGGGGCCAGATGTTTGTGTTGATTACTGCTGACACATGGGTGGACCACATGGTTCCTCCATACAAAACTCAATAAAGTTGGGTGAAACGCTTGGACAAATAACTCAGGAGTGATGTACTGCCCAGAACTGAGACATTGGAGAGGTGTTTAATTACATTGTAAAAGATCTGTTTCCTACAACATTCCAAGTTCTTGACCTTTTCCATTCAACGATTTCAAATATATTTTTTGTTGCGTGACAATGTAAACTCAGGCTTCTCAAAACCGGCCGGTCGACAGCTCAATGAGCTGCCTCCTCAGAAAGATCTGACCGTCTCCTTCCAGTCTAAAATGTCATACACAACACATTTTTAGCTCGAACGGAAAGTCACTGAAGATATTAATATAAACTTGAAAAAAGCTTTGTTTTGACCTACAAATTACGCATCTGCACTATTGTTTTGTGTCACGCACACAAATTTGTTAGTTTAATTAACATTCCAGTATTTCTTATCAGACTATACATGGCAAGTGTCCACTTCATATGAGAAATTTTCGAGGTCATTTTAAATCCCCCAGATCTCACTAACATTTTGCATCTGTGCATGTCAAAATGAAAAAAATTTCCTAGGGGAGCATGCCCCCGATCCCCCCCCTAGAAGCTGCATCCTTTGGGCACTCACGTTGGGTGCCTTTTAGCACCAAACAGCTCCACTTTCCTATGATATGCCCCCAAAAAATAGTTTGAGAAGGCTGAAACTATCTATGTTTGAGAATGGAAGATCAGAGCATTCATCTTAATGCCTCCATTCCTTGTGCTCTAATGAACACCCAATCCCTTATGTTTTGAAGAAAAGCGTGTTTTCTCCTGATTAGAGAGCTGCCTCATTGTTTGGTATCAGGCTCACTCACTGGTCCGCAGAAATATCTTAAGAACTAATGTAAGTGACCTAGTATTTTTTTTCAAATTTTTGAAAACCATAGTACCCGTATATTTAACAATTATTCCAAGGAGCTGCGTTGGATATATAACAATAGCCTTAATTTGGCGCTAAAATATGCTCGTATTTTTGTCCGCGGACATTATCTGTTCCGATAAGCGAACATTTTTCCGAGCGCGAAGCTCGAGCAAAACTGTGAGCTTCGAGGAACCGATTACTGTATCAAGACAAATATCCGAGCATATTTATAAAGCCAAATTGAGGCCCGTGTGCTTTATTATCCTTCCAATATTTTTTTTCGCAAAAAGCGGATCCTGCCAGTCCATCATATGTCAACACATCAATTGTGTCAATTGCTTTCCAACACCACGTCATTCAATATTCATTTTCCCGAATTTCGAACAGACCTTTGACCTTCAGTGTAAAAGAATATGCTTGGGGAAAAAGTACAACCAGTTCAGTGAAACGGAAAACCAACTTTTTTTATTGTGTGGCTACACGTGGCGGATACGATTTACAACCAGCTTACCGTCAAAAAACTTAACAGCGTATGCAGTGGATTTTTTGGGGGTTTTCCTGGTACCAGCTCTAAACGCGACCAGCAGGTTATCTCTTCTTTCGGTTACGAAAGCAAACCGTTCTGCCATCCCAACATTAATTTTAATGTGAAGACTTTGAATCCTTGAAGTCGGTTTTTAAAATTGGGGAATATCATTGGGGAATATCCTCGGATAGTCCCAGTTTTAGGCGGGAATATTCGCCCCCCGGTGAGCGCTTACAACCATCGCTGCGCGAGCGTAAAATATTTGATGGATTATAAGATATGATAGATAGCCAACGAGGTGTGTAGCGCCTAGTTGTGCTATAATTCAGCTCATATCCACCAAGCGCGAGTGAATACTTGTTGTATTAAAATTACCCCAAACAGAGAACTAGACTGTACATCGAAAAGAACAAGGCCCACAAATCACGGCGTATGCTTGCCATGTTGATAGATCATGGTATAAACATGGCTCATAACCCATGATGGCTTAGCCAATCAAAACTCTCAATTACATTATCCAATAATTCCAGTTTTTAATTAAGTATTTTACCATATTTCTGTTACCTAATATCGCATGACAAAATATATCGAGTGGCCCGTAAGTTATTTATGAAAATGGCCGTTGCAAGATGAACAAAATTATTTCACCAGACAGATAAGTTTTTTCAACTTTCTCTAAGAATGCAAAAATCAGGGTAGGTCACCTAAATAAATTTCAAGATATAGTCCTACATTCATGACAAATTTTTTCGCCCATTTTTGTTGCAATTTTAGGTCACATTTTTATTTCTGGTGCACCAATTTTGGATTCCTAGCGGATGTGAGAAGCCGTAAGTATTGCATTTGTGACTTCCTGTACTGCCGTGTGCGGAGCTGAAACCCTTTAATTAGCCTCCTTAAGTGTCTTGTATGCACTATCCCACACCCACTCCGAAGGCAACAGGACAAAAAGATGCCTCCGCTGTGGATTTTGTTATCTAGTATATAACCAACAGAACATCACAGAAACGTGCTGGAAACCAGTTTTATCTTCTTATGTTGATATGAGTATTCTCATGCATTCACTGCGCTCACTTTTCGTAAGAGATACCATCATCACTCATTATCCTCTCCTTCGCATAGACAGCATAAAGTCATAATATGCTTTTCCCATAATGCAATCCCTCTACCACAGTAGATACAAATCAAATAACAATTAATTGCACTATACACTGGCTAATCAACATTTTGCTCTGAAAGATGGTAATAAATATTATAACTAACCTGAGCAACTTTGTTTGAGGAAGCAAGGTTTCGAGCTGTCCCTAAACAGAAACGGATGATCGTAAATAGTACTGTTTTTATTGAAATCCTGTAGATGTGAAAGGGATCTGCAAAAGACAAACGACCAGAACAATCAATTAACAGAACACATAGAACCATCGTACGTCACCTACACATTTATGTAAGGCAAAGCCGCTCCACCCAAAAAGGTTGCTACAGTATATATCAACGAGAATTGTGTTTCGCGTGCATTGAGTTTCTTCTCACATCTATTTTTTCCGGGCTGGATGGTGGATATTTTCCTGTCTTTTTAAATCACTGCTTTAAATACATCGGTAACAGCCCGTGAATTTAATTTTTTGTTTTCCTGCATTCCTGAGTACTATCCAAAGCAACTAGTGATCCGTGATCCAAAAAATAATACCTGTATTAACGGTATTAATGGTAAGACTGTAAAATTGTTGAAAGCGATTCCGTGGGAATGACGTGGAAAACAGCTACAACATTTATCGTTAATATTTATACCACAAATAGCGAAAACGGGTCTACAAGTATCTTTGACGTATTGATTACCTCAATACCCCAAACAGTTCCTGAAACCTCATATTTTTTCCCCCCCCCCCATTTCTGGTCGTGGCAGCCACTCCAGCGGATAGGAAGATATACATGAGCCCGCAATTTGGGGGGGGAGGTCAGC
>NC_090888.1:67090434-67112934 GCF_036669925.1 Montipora capricornis | reverse complement strand
ATGACGTCAGCAGAGATTCCTTATATACTGTAAAAACGCGAGTGTTCTTAGAACACATTATCCCTTCCTTTGACTTAATTAGCATTAAGGTATGGGATAAGTGATCCCTCAGTGTTGAAGAACACAACAAGGGATCCCGAGAGCTTAATCTGTCAGAGAAAAGGAGGAATGGAGGGTCGACTCTTTTCATCGACGCTGCTCGCGAACTGATCACCTCAGCTTAAATAATGCCTAACACGTCACCTAGGCTTTTATAGATCATTGTGATAGCATAATTTTTGGCATAATTTGCGGAAACTAGCATAATTTTCGCTGATTTTTAATTAAAAAGTATAGCATTGCTAGCATAATCGGTATATATTGATAAGCCTGAGACCATTTTTGTTCAATGCTTTAGCCGCATTCGCGGTTTGGTAACGGAGAAAGAGCCTCCCTAGAAGGCTGGCAGGCTGACACGAGATGACGGGACCGGAAGTTGCCAGATGGTGTTGGTCACAGTACCTCTCATTTGCAAGTTTGCCAAATGGCGTCAGTTACGCTTAGAGACCATACGAGAACCAGCAAACATAGCCAGACACCGTTGCCTTAAGACAAAGAAAGCAAAATACAATAGAAAAGCAGCTTGTGACACCAAAAAAGTATTGCTAATTCTTTGACTTGGGCCATTAAAGTGTCAATAAGAATAAAACGCAAACAGCGGTTACAAACATCTGCTTGAACTGCATAACTTTTTATAAACTTAACGTTCGTATTTTACAACATACATCATCAGTTACAGATAAATTTAAATTAAAAAATACAACTGTACGGACTGGGAACTAACGAAATTGATTGACATAAAACGACAAGAAATATGCTAATAGTAGAGATAAAGTTTCTCACTGCCAACGTTTTCATTTAAGGCTGGCGTTAGATCACGGATAAACAGAGACTCTTTAATTTTACAATCATGTGCTTGTCTGATCGATCAGTTGCACTGAAATATTTCAAAATGATCCCACTAATGGTTGGTTAAGATAACATGATCAGCAATTCAATTGCAGATTCGTTACAATTTGTAGTTAGGGCTTTAAAATGTTCTGTTTTTCTGTCAAATAATCGGCATTTCGTTTTCCCTATATAGAAATCATTGCAATCCCAGCAGTTTGCTCTGTGCACTACTTTTGACCTGAAGGAAGGAGATAGTTTATATTTGTAAGGGAAAAAATACTTGATTCTTCAGGTGTTCTGAAAAACTATTTTGAGGTTGAAAATACCAAAGAATTTGTTTATACAAGACCTCAGCTGTTTTGTGAGGTGTTTGCTGTGATGACCTAAGAAAGGTAGAACAGAAAAACAGAACATTTTAAAGCCCTAACTACAAATTGTTACGAATCTGCAATGGAATTGCTGATCATGTTTTCTTAACCAACCATAGAATTAAGTGGGATCATTTTGAAATATTGGCAACTGGTCGTTCAAACATGCATAGGCACTTTAAAATTAAAGAGTCTCTGTTTATCCGTGATCTAAAGCCAGTCTTAAATGAAAACGTTGGCAGTGAGAAACTTTATCTCTACTACTAGCATATTTCTTGTCGTTTTATGTCAATCAATCTCGTTAGTTCCCAGTCCGTACAGTTGTATTTTTTAATTTAAATTTATCTGTAACTGAATAATAATCACTTCTGATGATGTATGTTGTAACGTACGAAACGTTAAGTTTATAAAAAGTTATGCAGTTCAAGCAAATGTTTGTACTAACCGCTGTTTGACAATGTGTTTTATTCTCATCGAAAGTATTGCTAAACGATCGTGATGCATTTTTTGGACTTTTTTCGCTCATTTTGAAAAAGGAATAATTTTATGAACAAGTGGCATAATTTGGAAAAACGAGCATAATTTAAGCATACTTTGAGAAAAAAATGAGCACTGCTAGTAGCATAATATGCTACTTTTACTATAAAAGCTTAACGTCACTATCGCTTCCTCTGACTTAATTAGCATTAAAGTATGGTTAAGTAATCCCTGTCTCGCTTCCCCAGAGACTCCCGGGTTAGAAACACAAACTGGATCCCCATTCACCCCCCCCCCCCCCTCCCCCTATTTTTACGTTCCCCGGTGCTCAAACCTCATCCCAAACCAAATCATAATATAAAACCCAAAATAGTTTCCCCATCTTGGTAGCCCTGTAGGGTCACATTCCACGCCCCATGTGGTTATGAATCTCCCCTGCCATGAACAAATTCAGATCCCGAAAGTTCACCTCACTGACAGTCCAATGCTACCCCGATAAAATTCTTTGAATGCTTGACAACAAAAAAACCGACGTCAATCTCGTCCTATACACCTGGCCTGAGGGTTCAGTCTGATTGTACCCACTGGATTTGTCTCCGCAGCCGATTCCTGCACCTCGATCAGCAGGGAAAAAAAACATCCCCCTAGATCAACCATCCCTCTCGAATGGAACTACAAAGAAACGGAACAGACAGAAACGAGTAAGCACCGGCTGGGAGTTTGCACTAAGTCGACTTCCCCCCGACCCAGGCCTAAAGACGATGACTGCCACTTCTCGACAAGTCGAAGCAACAAGGGATGCCATCGTTGACAATCGCTTGCGGCGTCATCTCCCAGGACCTAGGAATTAAAGGTAGAAGCTAACGTACATCCAGAAAACCCATACGAAATACCCATCCACAAATCTCGAGGGCTCACACAGACACCCAGCCACCTTCAAACTTCAAGGTCTCACACAGATTCCCCCCTTCAAATTCCATGGGGTCACGCACATACCCAACTTCAAATCTCATTGGCTCAGACAGATTCCAATCTCCAGATCTCCTGGACTGAAACAGGTACTCCTCCAAAAATTTCATGGGTTCACACAGCTATCCAACTTCAAATCTCAATGGCTCACACAGATATCCATCTTACAAGTCAACTGCCACACACAGATATCCATCTTCAAATCCCACTGGGTTCTCATCGATACCCGACTTCAAATTTCATTGGATTCATCCCGATATCCGTTTCAAATCTTATCGGACCCCCACAGATACCCATCAACCAATCTTATCGGGTTCACGAAGATACCCTCACTTACAATAAACAGGGTCAGAAGGGCGCGTAGTCGCCAAAATAGACAACTCGTACAACGCTAAGCGAGTCGGCTACAACTGTATCACTTAATCCCTGAAAATAAATCCCCCCCGGAAAAGGGCAGTACAGGAAGTGGGTCAAGCAAACCATCCCAAATTAAACCGGGGGCCTAAGAGCAGCCACTGTTTGGGCAAACAGGATATAGCATTCAACGCACCGGTGGAAAAGCCCAAAACGAAAACAACTTAAGTATAAAACAAAATCCCAATTCGGTACAACACAAAAAAAAAAAACAAAAACGAAATAAAAACAACCTCTCCACGCGCACGGACGCGATATCCCAGGTACAGGGTCTCAGCGACATGAGGAGAATAACAAATGACTGCCACGTATAAATGACAACCCGTAAAGAAGAGAAGTGAAATAAAAGAAACTCGACCTCCAACACGCAATACCAAAACTGCCCCATAACTAACTTGACAGACACAAGTATGACATTCACAAACCCGTAACGGCTCCGCTGTAGAAGGAAGCGAACTTGACGCCCCACCACGTTGCCCAACAGAAGTCCCTTAATCAGAGGCCGTGGACGCACGAACTTGGGCCTCAACTTCAATAGCTTCCGGAGTTTGCACTGGTTGGGGCTGTAAAGGGAGCACGGCCTGAAGTAACTCAGCCGAAGGAAAGTCAGAAGGCCGCTGCTGCCGCAAAATCATCCTGACCCGTATTCATCGACACTCTTTGCGAAGTGACCACCTGGCATAATTACCTCAGCTTAAATAACAGGGAGCCTTAGCAACGACGACGGCAACGGCAACGAAAACGTCAACGAGCAGTATAATGAATATTACATATCCCAAAAATGACCATTTTACCCAATCAGAAGCCAAGGATTTCTTGGCGTCTGATTGAATTGCTTTTTGGCCTACTGAGGGAGCGCTCGCAAAGACTTGTTGGGGGTGGGGGAACTAATGAGAAATTATCTACTCTCTAAAAAATTTGGAGGACCCCTACTTGCTGCATTAAACTTTTTCAGGGACCCACTTTTGGTATCCTTAAAATTTGAGACACCCCCAACGTACATCATGGCCACAAACCAATACCGGATGCAAAAGTCAGAAGAACGAGCGAAACAACTTAAGGCAAAAAAAGAGGTACTTCTCCAAAGAGCATGACGATCTGCTAAGAAACGCAGAAAAAAGACAAGGCAAACAAGCCTTTAGAAAGCCAGCTGTCTTACTGATATATGGCGCAACCTAACAGGCGCTCAAGAACAAAAAGATCCCGGGCCCGGGTCAAAGCTTTAAAAGCAGATTGAATCACTCGCTTCTACTAGAGACAAGCCGATCGGTTGATACCAGAATTAAATTGATGCAAAGGCGTTAGGCCAAAAGGTCACATTCACATTACTGCAAAGACACCGGACGTGACAGTTTTGGCGCCGCAAGGCGCGAGCCACCTAGGGAGGTGTGGGTGCATGCCCACCCCCAGGTAATTTTTAAAATAGAACACTCAGAAACACTTTCCAGTGTTTCTGGAACCCAAGAATCAGTTTCCCAGGCAGGGCTGGAGTTCACTCAAGTTCTCTTTAAAAAGTAAGTAAAAAAAAGTTATAATAATGAAAATAAAGCAAACCCCTCAAATATTGGCATCAAAATACCAGACATGGAATGGGAAACCACCGGATGAAACGTCCGGCCTCAGGCCTCAAACGAAAATCCTGTCCGGCCCTGCTGCAGAGAAAGTCAACACCGAGAAACTAAAATATATCATCAAGATGAACTATCTTCTTGGAAGAAATAAATATGACTCAGTGGTATGAAGGTTCAAATCCAAAGTCTCATAGAACAAAAACCATTGCTAAGTGAAATCTTACTGGAAGCGCCTAAAAGATTTGTAATCGAGAGAGCAAAATTATGACAAAGGAAAGGAAACTAGACCACGTACAAGGGAGTCGTGTAGGCCTGACAACCCCATTTTACACTCTTGAATATTATATTTTGTTAAATTTTGTTGACTAATGACAATTTTTTGTTTTTATTATTTAAGGTACCCACCTTGAGATTGCTTATGTTTTTCAAACAGCCCCCTCTAATGTTTTGGTTGGGGGACCCCTCAATTTCTCATCATTGCTCCCCCCCCCGCCCCAACAAGTTTTTATGACTGCTCCTTGAAAACATAGTGCCTCTTGCGGTGTCCTTACTCTAAGCACTGCCTTTTAACGATGAACGATTTCTTTTGTTTGAATGGACAAATGGAAGAGATAAATGCAGTATGAGAGAGGTACAGAAAAGTATAATACGTTATGACTTGAATTTGGAGTTTCTGTCGCCTGCAATCTTCATGAATTATATTTTTACATTAACAAAATATAAACTAAGTATGTGAGCACTCCTCAGTAGGAACAGCAGGCAACATCGACGAAAAAAATAACTTTGCACTATATCCTGTCTTCCGCGATTAATCCATCTTGTACACATCTCACAGTGTGGGACTGAGAAGTATCCTAAAAATAAATTCGGTACGAGAGAGGATGAAAGGTTCACATTTGTAAGCTCACTTTGTTGTCAAACCATCAAAATTTGGTCATTTTGGCACAAATATTTTTGGTAACAAATATGTGTAAGGACGATTCTAGCACAAAGATATGCCAAACTGCGTGCCACACGTGCAGCACGATAATTTTTTTTTTAAATCAATGAAATGATTGTTTTGTGGAGTTGCTGTTGACGTGGGCGTCGCACGGTTTCTTAATTAAACTCTATAGTATCATGCTACGGTGGACAAAGTCGAATAAGTCGAATTAACATATGTTTGTTGGTCCGAGTAAAAACTCGAATAGGTGTTCAAAATTCCACAAGGAAGTCGAGCACTGTTGCCGCTGCCAACTTTTTGCGGGGAACTGGAAGTTTTCCGTCCATCAGTTTCGACATGAAATGTATATTATTTTTATCACACAACATCTCAGGATTTACAGGGTTAACTTTGCAGTGTCTTTTCAGCGGCTATGGAAAACCGAGAAAGGGCTAGGTTGAAAATATTAGCGAGGTTTCAGCTGTATAATGAGAGCATGCATGTCACGTAGTACATTTCTCCGTATTGAAAACGGCACCAACGATTGAAATTATTCAGATTAAAAAAAACCCCTTTACTTCAATATTTCTCTTGTAGGATTAAAACTGCCTCATAAAAAAGCGATAGAATTTTGAAGGAATATTTCTCAATCCTTTTGGGCAGCTTCGAGGTGAAATGCAAACTAACACGTTGTAAGGAACATCTTACAAAATAAAAAAAACAACACACTCGAACGGTTATTAAAATGGTGAAAGCTTGCTTTGATTTCCAGCTCATCTCATAAAACATAGTGGGTGGTACCATCCAAGTGTTTTGGAATTTAGGTGGATTAAGACATACTCACCCATAACCCGATACTGGGGCTCTCAAAATTGGACGAATTCCTGTCTGCTGAAAAGCGGCGCAAACGTAAAACAAACTGTAAACTTAAATCTAGAGACATAAGAAAGAGAGAACCATAAAGTTTCTCGTTTTGTCCATTTTCGGGATAATAGTCCATTCGATCAAAGTTAGTCAGGTCTGGTTTCACCAAATTTTGTTTAACTCAATTGCTAGGTTCACAGTACGATTTTTCCTGTTTTTCATCGGATCACCTCTCGCAGGATGAGAAGTTTATACTCAGTGGTAAGGGACATCTTCAATCTTAAGTGATGTTTACTTAAGACATGATAAGGATTCCAAGTTCTTTGTTATTATATATAAGAGGAGTAATTTGTGAGTGTCTTTTTCTGATGTCTGGTGTATTTCCAGCCGATCTTTATCGTTTGGAGCTGGACCGTATTGCACGGAGTTAGAGGCGAGAATGACATTGCTACCACCTCGCCCACGCAAAATATGACAGAGGCTTCAGGAACTAGTCACCTTCGTATTCCACAGAACCATAGGCAGAAATCGAAAACTAAAAGACCAAAGAAACACATATTGCAAAGAAGTCGGGTGAATTTGACAAGATCCCCAACAAACTTCGAAAAAGTGACACTGTTAAGTCGGGTTGGGTTGTTTCTGCACGTAAACGAGAATGGAACAGTATCAGGATCATTAAACCTGCACAGTCCATTTGGTGAGTTTGAAGAGGTTAATGATGGCTCAATGACAACCCATTAGATTCCAGTTTGTCCATCATCAGTCCCAATAAACTCTTTTGTATTTAAAGATAATCTAACTTATATTATAAGAAGTTCCTTTTTGCCATTCCCTTTTTGTGACGGGAAAACGCACACAATGACAACCCATTAGATTACAACTTGTCATATCATCAATCCCAATGAACTATTTTGTTTTAAAAGATAGTCTGACTTTTGACACAAACTGAACATTTCGTGATTGGCTCTCAACTGTGCCACGCGACGTAACACACAGAGGGAAGTACCTTTTTCATGCAATTAACAAACTGACGCCGGTGTTAAGAATGTACGAAAGAATTCAATTGTTAAATGCAAAAAACGAAATAACCGAGATGTTCTTTTCTTTGTTCAGCAACATATTAAGCTGGATTGTTTGGTTTCTAATTTAGATTCTGCTGACCTAAGTATTAGGAATGTTCTGCATCAGCTTTAGGACTCAGAAACCTTTTCCTTTTACTTCGTTTTCAGCACTAAAATAAAACTTAAGATTTTGAAAAATCTAGTTTGAAAAGCATTTCCAGGAAAAGATACGCACAACTTGGTATTTAAGAGAGCATAACTTGTGAACTTTACGAAGAAAACTGGGGTTCTTCAATGGTCAATCCAAAGTTTGAATTCACCTGCTAATGTTTGTGATTCAAAGGAGGTGAACGATTTTCGTCATCAGACACAGTTCTCCACTCCTTTTAGAGTGGCTTAATAATCAAGATTCTGCCGATCTTAGTATTAGGAATATGCTGCATCACGCTTGGCAAGGAAAGGACTGCAGCTTAAGAAAACCATATTTTTTTAGTTCGAGTCAGCATTAAAATCACACTTCAGATTTCAACATCTGGTTTTGAAAAGCATTTCCGGGAAAACAACTGCGCGAAACTTGATATAATCAAATCATAATATTAAGAGAGCATAATTTGTCATCTTTACATAGTACACCGAGATTTTTCGATCAAAAGCTTGAATTCACCCACACCGTAAACAATATTCAAAGGACGCGACCAATTTTATACGATTTACATCATCAGCCTCAGTTTTCACTCCTTTTACGATGGCTTAATTAATTTTTTGCTTCATCTTTTTTTCAAGAGCACGAAGATCATCTAGAAAATATTTCCGCCCGGATAAAACTCTCTCATGGAACACTTAATCTGGATATTAAAAAATATTTTAAAAGGATAAAAGCTAGATTTAACAAGATTTCCCTTGTCCCAAATGCGGAAAACACCACTTTCTGAAACGATGGGATTAGCGATTGGGGGAAGTGGTTCGAACCCTACCCTCCACCCGCTAATAATTTTGGTGGTCTTAGGGCGCTTTCCATTTGACAGAACTGACCGGCCAGACCGGGCATTTGGAAGGACTAAGTCTTACAACTCCTTCAAATTAACACTCTTCGAGGATGATATACACTCCTCCAGAAGAATGCGGGGGCGGGGATTATCGTGCAAGTGTTCATTCAAATTGTTGCATTTCTTTGGCCGGTCAGTTCTGACAAAAGAAAAGCGCCCTTGGTTGTACCTGGCCCTTGTGGGGAGAAAGGGTTTGAGGGAGGGGGGGGGGGGGGTGGTTCTTTAAAAGCGAAGTCGGATACTCAAGTTAGGTTGTAACATAGTTAATAGAGGGAAATGGTTATGACACCCGACAAATTTCTTTGTTGTAGGTTTTTGGCCTTGACCGTACACAAATTACAATAGTTGTTTACTCTGTACTGAGTTGGTTACGTAATTCATGCATAGTGTATGAGCGCAAAACAAAAGATTGTGCACGGCCGTGGACTTTCCAACCTAAATCTTGGCATCTTTGTTTGCACCTTTGATGTTTGCCGAGCTTCCAAACCATTCCCCTCTATTATCTATGGTTTTAAGTTGTTAGGGACGAGGAGGATTTATTTTTTAGGGGGAGGGGGGAAGGCTGGATGGGGAATGAGCAGTTCACGAAGAACTAAAGGAGATATTGAAACTCCATTTGGTTGCGGGAACAATTTTAAACAAGCTCAAAACAAACAAATTTCTTTGAAATAAAAAAAAACTCCTTAGTGCTACAGATGCCAAAAAATATATAACTGATAGGTGGTACTCTTCAGTTTCCGGAATCGTGATTTGAGTAACACGAGTTTCAGCTTTTCCTTCGTTGCTTTGACCCTTAAGTTCGATTTAGAACTGAATTCCATTTATTTTCAAAATGATCTTCTACCGATCCTCTAGGTCCTGTGGTTTATTTTCAGCCATAACAGAATTTTGTTGCTCCTGTTTCGGTGTCTTTGTTTCTATACGACTGTATAGACCATTTCGCATTTGCGTCTGTGGCAAAACTAATTATCGAATGTAGAGATCTCTTCTTCAACTAATCCCTAAGGTGTCACCACACGGCATAAACCACATAGCGATAGTTTTATTTGCTCTCCAACAGAGAGAATCTAAGAGGTGTGTGGTTTTCGTACGCCACGGGCTCACTTTTCGGGTGTGCTAATATACGATGCTATGACTATCAACAACAACAACAACAGCAAAAAAAAAACATCTTTTGTCGATTGAAACGGTAGAGCACCCAACTAGAAATCGCAAGGTCATAGGTTGGATTCTTTAGTGCTAGGAAAATTTGGGTTTTTTTTTTCCGTGATTGACTGTGTCACAGAAGAAAAATTCATCATTTTAACAACAGTTTTATTCGTTCGTTCTGTTATGATCTAAGGATGGTGGTGCTACAATGAAAAAAAATTCGAAACCTTTATGCCTTCTCAAGGCATAACATTTTGAAATATTTTAAGACATAGTGATCGGGCTGTTACAAATTGCTTTTCCCATTGAATTTAGGTACCTAATTTGAAAAACAGTTATTGCCGGGTGTTGCAGACATACCCAGCTTCGAAAATCTAAAATGTTGTAAAAACTGTCCCTCGTCCTCCCTCCCCTCCCCTCCCCTCCCCTCCCCACTCCCTCCCTCCCCTCCCCCTCACCCCAGCACCTTTACAGATCAAGCTACTTTTAGACGGGTTCCTAAATAAGATTTATCTTGCAAGAGTGACCATTCTCAATCCGATGGGTAAAAATTGCTTACTAGCTGGAAAGGTCTGGTTTCGCGGGAAATCAATCTAGAGCGAGTTTCAAACGAGTGTCGTAAAAACAAAACCAAAGTAATTACTTTGGCCAATCAAAAAAGACGGAGACAATCCAGTAAACCAATCAAAACTCGAAGTAATTACACGTAGCCGACACAACGTGCGGGAAAATGTGCACGCGCGAGCCACGATTAGTTTTGGTTTCACTTCTGATTGGTTGAAAAAATGGCGCGAGAACTTTGAACCTATCACTGAGTGAAGTAATGCAAAACCAAAGCACTTCGCTAATTACTCTCGACACTCAATTGAAAACCGCTCTAAAAGTAACTTGGTCTGTAAAAACCTGTTTCCCGAATGCAATGAAATGTTATCTCCTAGTCATGGGTGTCGGAGTTGAATAAATCAGTTTGCATAAGTTTAATCTTAAAAAGACCAAGGCCTGGTGCGCAGAAATTTCAAAGCCTTCTGGAGATGTCAGTTTGGACAGCGGTACCGCTGCGGTCTAGACATCAGATAAATATTACATCTGTGTGAAACCAAGAAAACCCAATTTTCTCGAGGAAAAGCGTCAACAAAGTTGGTGGAGGAAAGTGAATAAGGAAATTCCTCAGATATGGTCGAAAGCGCCTAAGTAGAGGCAAGGCAGTTACCATGTTGGGTGTTACGTGCGTCGTAAGGCGAACAGCCATTTCAGTTGGTGATGATCCTTTTGGCGATATCAACTGAAGGCGCCCACAATTGCTAGAAAGTTAGACCAGTCATTCGTTGCCCCATTCTTTGCAAAATAATGTGCGGGATTTTTAACGTTCCATAGAGTTCGTGATCAAGAGCGGCACAGCGCATACGGTTCATAGTCCTCTTTTGAATTAGCCTCCCACGCAGACGCTCTTAGGGCTTCGTCGCGCGTTCCTCCCACACAAGCGTCTGCTGAAATTAGCCGGAATTTACGTAGACCAGTCACAACGGACTTCCAGATTCTGAGGTGCACTTATTTTGCGTACGTCGCTGACTTAAATTCTTATCAAAGAGAAACTGGAGCGTATAAATTTCATGCTTTGGCTTAGATGTTTGCGGCTCTTCACAGAATGAGTACGGTAGAATTTGTGACCTTTTGTATAGTTGAAACATTTTGCTCCAGTGCGATTTAAACCTATTTGTGGCATTCGCTTGGGATTGATATCATATTTACATTTCTTTCCGCGCTATTTCAGTGGAGTCGTTTCGTTTGAATAACCCCATTTCTTGTAGTTCTTCGGTTGAACTGATTTAAGGTTTGCTTTATTTTTTAAATCGAAGAAATACTGAGTACGAACGATCGGTTCGCAACCCAAAACATTAAATCAATTTTTAGAGACGATCATCGCCAAAAGCAACCTGAAAATTTTAAGCTTAAAGGTAATGGTTTTTTTCAAGCTTTCTTTTCGCTGTTGTCCTAGTTGCGTTCATTGCGCTTTAAGGTAATGGTACTCGTGCAGTTCAAATGCACTCGTATTCGTATCTATATATTTCCACGGCGCTTTCAATTTTAAATAAAACGACACCATACCCTTGCTAAGCACTCGCAATTTGACTCGCGAGAGTGCAAATGCATACCCCACCGAGGAAACAAAATTATGTTTCTGAGGAATATTTTGGAAAGATGATTCTTCCAAAGAAGAAGTTGACGCATTGACGCTTCCAGGGTAGTAATCTACACAGCGCCGATTGGTTCCTATGTGACCCGCACGTGATTTCCAGATGACAGTTACTTCATGTTACTCGACAAAGGGAAACGAATTTGTGGCTCGTTTCAGCAGACGCTCGTGAAAGAGGGACGCGTGACGAAGCCCTAAGAGTTTTTGCGCGGGAGGGTACTATTAAATTGGTCGGCACGGGTTTCTAGTCCGCTATTTCCCTCACAGAAGTGCGATACTCAAGCCCCTAGGTAGTTCATGCATCCCTTAATATTAGGGAATTTAAGTACGCGACGTTTTTGAGCCGCGGACGGCAACTGGAAATGAACATTTCGCACGCCAGGACAGTAGTGTCTCTCAGATTTTTAACCTAATCATCTCTAATGGAGGAAAGATACTTAGCAAAATAAAGGTGGTAGTGACAAGACAAGTTAAAAGGGAAAACACCTCACTTCCGGTTGCCGTCCGCAGCTCAAAAACGTCGCGTGCTTAAATACCCTAATATATTGAAGAAATACACTAACCAACAGTTCACAGTGGTGGAAACACTCGTAGTGAAAATTATCCAAGCAGCTAAAAAGTCCATTTTAAATCGTGGCAGATAAACTGCAACAATTTTGTTATAAAGTTCGCGGCAATGCACATGTTTTCAAACTGTCCCAAACGCGGAAAAAAACCGTAAGACCCGGGTGAAAGTCAGTTCCGTTTATCGATCTGCGATTGGTCTGCGACATGATTGCCGATAGGTCTGCGCCATGTCGCAGATATATAGAATATTTGTCCTTGGCGTCTGCGGCGATCTGCGGCACACGGTCTGGATGATCGGGAAAGTTGAATCTAGTTCTACTTTCCCGACCACTACGACGCTTCCGACTAACACAATTTTTATTGGAAACGTGTTTCTGAGATGATCTGTGTCCTATCGTCGACACACTATTGCTCGCCTTGAAAAACGTCCAATCAGGCTTAAAGTAAGTGCTCGCCTTTTTCCTCTTGCTTTGCAGAGGATTAGTGGTACGCTTGTCTGCGATCGTTTCAGATTTAAAGGGAAACATTTGCCCGCGATGTTTACGATCATCAGAGGCCCTTTGGCTCACACGTTTATACGACTAAACAGATATTTTTCTGTGGTTATAAACCTGGCTACCAGCCTATTAATCATTTGTCAAAAAGAAAAAATTGCTGTCATCTTTAGAAAAAATAGGCACGCATTGCGTACGTGTGGTAGTGCAACACACAGCGCTTCATTCCATATTGTCAACTGAGCTGCGTTTTGTCTTCCAGGAGATTCAAGTTGTCGTTGTGAAATATGTAGCTCTAATAGTACACGATATTGTTTTGGTATTGTATATCATTTTAGTGCCATGGTAGAAGTCTTAAGGCCCTAGCAAACAGTTTCAACATTTCATTCAACAAAACTTAGCGAGTGGCCTGGTAATTAGTTTCAGGCCCCAGTGGTAGTCTTTACCGAAGACGTCCCTCAGACAGCTTCGCTTTTCCAGCTCATCTATGAGCGTTTCTATCTCGCCAGACTTCCATTTTGGTTTCTTTGTTTTGTCCGCCTCCGGTGCTTTTCTTTTCCTTGTTGCAGTGTTGATCTCTACTTCAAAATTGCGTCTGGCGTGTCATAGTCCTCCATTGTAGGATCAGCTGATCGAAATATTATCGTCCGGACGTACTACAGCCACACACAAAAATTGTCTTGCTTTGCTACCGTCTTTTCTTAATTGCGCATGCGCTTGCTCAACAATGTTGAAAGAGCGGGGCAAATGACTTGAACTCCGCTTCAACATTCCGAACATTCCAGAGAACAAAACAAATGTTGAATGGATGTTGAAGCAAATTAAAGTTTAAAGGCTTTTAAACTCTTTCAACATCGATTCAACATTGTTTCAACACGTTTCAACACGGTGGAAAGGGGGTGGCAAACGCTTCCAACATTGCCATTCAACAAAATCGAAAGGACGTTGAAGCAAATGTTGAAGCTGACGTTTCGAGCGTTAGCCCTTCGTCAGAGCGAATCCAAATCCAACACAATCCGAATCCGAATCCAACAAACATTGGCTTCTAGGCTGACATGTTGATCATTTTCAAGTTCCCCCACAACCTATTTTCACCACATGTTTAAGCGTGCACTCTGAGTATCTGACAGCTTTGTAATACAAAATTTCATTTAAGTTAATCCCTGTCCAGCGGTATTTGTATCCGGAAGGATGATCTAAAAAATATACCACTTTGTTACAGAAGCATAGGACCGAAAATTCTATTACAGATTTTGTTAGCATGCTTTATGCAAATTAAATATTGATGCAAAAGTAAATAAATACGTTTGTATACGTTTGTATAAACGTAACCTTTCCTTGTAAATAAATATTGATTCACAGATTTTAGGAAGAGTAGAAGGAAGTTTAAAGGATGGTCGATCGAGAATAAAATATTTTGCCATCAGCAACAAAATTTACGACATGAAAACAACCGAACCGCGAATATAAAAAGTTACCATCAGCGAAAAACATTTTGCGAGATTTTTGCTACGTTAAATTTTGTTATTGTACTTTTAGCTGCACAAGTAAATCGCAAAATCGAAAGTGACATCGAACTCAGCAGGCGCCGTGATCAAGTTACCGCGGCGTGTTTACTCGCGAAACAGTGAAACATCTGTGTCAAATGATGGCAAGATACCGGGTTTTTGTTTTTGGTAGTTTTCTTTTTCTTTCAATTATTGTAAAGTTTGACAAGAAATGTGCGAGTTCAACACAAAGGTCACAACCGCCCAACTCTTGAGGTGGACCGTTGTTTCTGCAAAGCCAAAAAGTTATTCTCCAAGACGAGTTTATTTATCACCAGGTAACTCCATCCTTTTGGAAATAGCAGCTAATTTATTATTCATCAGCGTCACAATTTGTTGCTGATTTTGGGGCTCATTTTGTTGAAACTCAAGCACGCTTCCAACAGACCCGTTTATTTTCGTGACTTATGCCCGCGAAGCTTACAGAGCACTACCACAAAAATCCTCCCGTATCACATTTCAACCAACATAGGCAAATTTGTTAAGCTCGAAAATTACATGCATGATATTAAAATTCACAAAGGCTGGAAATCTCACAAAAACCTTTTCCAGCGAAAAATTAAGTAAAACAAACAACATATTTGCTATTAGAGGCAAAGAACCCTTCCTATTTCAATTGCGTGCGTACAAACAAGACACACAATCCGTGACCCAAAGCATATGCAATTAAATAAATTTCTGACAGTTCACATCAAACCCTTTTCGAAAGAACCTTGACCGTAAATAATGAAGCACAAAAGAGACAACAAGCTTTCATTCAAATAATTCTTCACCGTCACATTTCCAATTTAATTATATACCTTTGCAGAGTTGAGTACAAAATAAATGTAAATTGCCAGACAACATAGATGCGACTTTAGTAAATACTGTGATGCATTCAAGGCGTTCGATTCCTTCATGTTTGTTAAATCCATAAAAAAAATTGCCATTTGATTTCAGTGTTGTATAGAATACCAAGTTAGTAAAATATTAGAAACAAACCTCACTTGATATCCAACGGCGAAGACCATTACTCGTCGCTTAAAGATTCCAGATATTTATGTTTCACTGCCTGTCTTGTTCATCCAATTGAAGTTCCATTCTTGAGCTCCATGAGGGTATATACAATGACTTTCGACGCCATTGAAGGTTAACAAGAATTAGTGAAATTTCCAATTGTTACCGGAAGTCGACTGTGCAGAGTTGAGTACAAATTAAATGTTCTCCTGTTTGCACCAGAGAAATCTAGGCATTACCCTAGCCCCCTCAAACCTAACAAAATACGCAAAGAAGACTCTATGCACAAAGACACCACTTAGCAGGGGAGTGACAGGCAAGACTTTTACCGACACGGTAAAAAATAAAAATAAAAATGAAAAATAAAGAAAATAAGATAATAAAAAAACAGAGAAATATTCCCCATTTTCCGGCTGGGATTGCCATACATGCAACCCAGTAAAAATTGAACGTAGCAAAAATTTCCCAAAATGTTTTTCGCTGATGGTAACTTGTTATATTCGCGGCACAAAATTTATGATGTTTTCTTCTCGCAAATTTTGTTGCTGATGGCAAATTGCTTTATTCTCGATCAACACTTCCTCAAAACTACCTTCTTCTCTTCTCAAAAACTGTATGTCAATATTTATTTACTTCAATATTTGTTTTGCATAAAGCAGGCTAACAAAATCTGTGCCTTGCTTAGTTCGTATTTTTGAGTGTTAAAATAGAATTTTCGGGCGTATGTTCCAGACAGCAAGTCGAATACTTTGAGGTCTCCTATCCAAATACTAACCCCGCTGGACAGGGATTAACTGCAGCGAACGTTTATCTTGGAAAGCTGTCAGACGGTCAGAGCACACGCTTAAACTTTTGGCAAAAGAAAGTTTTAAGGGAACTTGAAAATGATCAACATGTCAGCCGTGAAGCCAGTGTTGCTCGATTTCGTTTTATTTTCGTCAATCTTTCTGGGATCAGTACTTTACTTACCACATGTTTTCTCAGAAGGTATTTAGCAGACATCTATCTGAAAAAACAAAATGCAGCTCAGTTGACAGTTCTGGGAAAAAAAACTGTGTCAAGTTACTGCACTACCACACGCAAGCAATGCGTGCCTATTTTTTTAAATATCCCGTATCTTGTCAGTTTCCTCCCCCCCTCCCCTTCCAAATATCCCGTATCTCTATAATTTTTTGTACCTAAATAATCTGTATCCTGTTTGCATTTTCTGTTTTTACAACAAACAACTTCTAGTTAAATTACAGATTCATCTTTCTGGTAATCTCTCGCCATTTCCCGAAGTTTAGTTGTAATTCACTGTAACTGCACAATTTGTGTTAACTGTTTGTGCATCCCACGGATACGCCCTTATATGCGTCTTGTTATATACTCAACAAAAGCCATAATTCATTATTGCACTCTATAACTTATTTTTGCATTCGTCATTGACCTATCGGAAACGCGATATCCTGTTGAGTTTATAATGACAAAAGTAAGCATTATTATTATTAATGATCTTTATTATTATTATTATTATTATTAATGATATATTAAAAAGTACACCCTGTAGGACAAACTAGGGCATAAGTATTATTTTCGGGGGCCTGAAAGAGATTTATTTATTCACAAAAATATGCTTAGATCGTTCTAATGACAACTTCTCTCATATTTTGCAGTCAAGTTCGAGTTACAATCATTTGGTCCGAGTATTGTGAGGGTGAAGAGCATTAAGACAAAAAAATTCTTGGCAATGAGCTCTGAAGGATTGCTACATACAAGGGTTAGTGAGTTTGTCAGAAATTGCTTTGTATGCCTTTTTGCGTTGTTCGCAGCGTCTTTTACTGTAAGGTGCTGTTTACATAAGATCTTAGCCAAAGGAAAGTCCCTACTGAGCAGATACATCAGCTAAGAGTCATACGTTTCCTGCAACCAATTCACATGCCACCGGTTGCATCTGCCCCATTCGATGGGATCTTTGTTGGAAAAGGACCTTTCCAGAACTGTCTCGATCTGCGGTGTAATGCGGTATTATCTATTTTAGGATGGCTACTTCTGGTTTTTTGCGGGAAAAAAGGGAACGGTATTGTGTTCCTTGCACGATCCATAATTTTGCATTAAGCACGACCAATCCCTTGTGCGGTCAGAGGCTTTGTGGTAATCAGGCCCAATCTGATTGGCCATAATTTGGCGGGACCCTTATTCTAAATTTAGGGCGCTTTCCTTTTCTTAGAAATTGCGCCAGACAATGGAACAATTTGAAGGAACACTTGCGTGATAATCCTTCGCATTCTTATGGAGGACTGTATATTATCCACGGAGTATGTTAATTTAAAGGTGTTGGGAGTTTGTCCTTCCAAATGCTCGGCCGGTCAGTTCTGTCAAATGGATCGACATTTCTGGGTTATGGACTTTTGACCTTTCTAGCTGTGAGATAAGAAGATCCTGGATCCATAGAGTCCTCAAGAAGAACAAAGATACTATAGTGCGAAAAGACAGAAAACAAAAATAGCGTTACTTGCGTGGGCCTTTCTTTGGAACGACAAAGTGTGACCACTCATGTTGGACCTGATGACCATAACGCCTCTGATTGGTCTGCAAGCAAGTATCAACACGAGGGATTGCTCGAGGGATGGATCGTGCAAGGAATTCAATATGGCCCCTTTATGCTTTATGCTTCATGCTCCATAGAGTCTGACTGATATTGTTGGCAAGGCATTGCTCTGGGCGTGCTCCGTTTGCTGGGACACAAATAATACCACATTTGTTTGGGATATTTTAGCCAAGCCCTGATGGGCTAGGCCGTTTATTGAAAATCAGCATGGTAACCTAGGAAATACCCAAATATAGAAGACATGATCCCAGCAAAGGTGAGGGGACACACACCATCCACAAGAAAGTAAAAATAGGGAGGGTGGGGAGGGAAAATTGATTTGAGTCACTGTGTTGAATCAGCCTCTGCCTAGCTTGCACAAATGGTGAATGATCTCCAGAAAATCCCGGATGACAGAAATGCCCATTTATTTCCTCTGGGCAATAAATTTCCTTTTTTCCCTCAAAAATCTATCTACAGCTGTCCTAAAAATAGATAATACTAAAAAAGGATGAGCCGCATTCCATTACAGATCTAGACCTCTAGGTTTTGGACTTCCGTCAATTACTTAAAGCTTAACTTGGACGTCACAGTTTGCGGCTTTCAACACAGCGGCTAGTCGCCATGCCTAAGCACTAGGCAAGAAACCCGATTTTCATCTTCGTCACAGTTCTAATCATCATCATCATCATTCTATCCTAGTCTGTCAGCGTTAGTAAATTCTTCTGTCCTGATCTTTTTTTTTTTCAGATGGATGAATCGAGGGACTGTTTGTTTTATCAAAACCACGAGGAGAACCTGTTTGTGTCATTTGCGTCTTTCAAGTACTACATGAAAGAACATTATGATATGTTCTTAGGAATAAAACGAAATGGCGAAGTAAAACTACCCTCCTCCACCTTGCCTGGGCAAGATTCTGTTCAATTTATGGTGCTTAATGTTGACACGCTAAGATCAGCGCGAAAAGGCAAAAATGCCGGTTAGCTTCATGTAGTGATTGAACGTGGAAGACAGTAACTGGAAAAAAAAAATCATTTTGCCCTCTTAGAGAGTGCCGGTCCGCTGTTGAAATTCGGCAGGTTTAAAACACAGGTCATTTTTTACAGGTCATTGTTTTACCCGTACTAAACAACCCAAAACTTTTCAATTGGCTAACCTTGGGCCTGAACATCGTTTTAGGCAAAATGAGCCTAAAGCTTAGCATTAGCAAAGGTTTTATAACGACAGACCTGACGTGAAAAGTGACCTGTATTTTAAACCTGTCAGTCACGGAAATTGGTATAAGTACTAAAGTTGCAGCTGTCGCCTTTTAGCCTCAGTAATATATATTTATTATACATTGGTGTCACAAGCTCGATTTTGATTGGCTATAAGCACGCAGCTAATTCTTGCTTGCTCTGTTTCTCACGTCATACCTACAGACAATAGATTTTATATATGTAGAATTGACGTCATACCTACAGACAATAGTTTTATGCAGGCAGAAGTGACGTCACCTAACACACTAACCAGCAGCTCGATCAGTTTTGTCATGGCGGAGCTCAGCTCAGGAATATGCATAATAAAACAATTATTGAATTCGGTTTTCGCATGTTAGCGATAATTATCAAGGCCTCAGTTTGTGTTATCCGCCTCAGCCTTCGGCTTCAGCAGATAACACAAACTTTGGCCTTGATCAATTTTTTGTCAGTCAAGCAAATTTTAAATTTATCAGGGAATTTAACTGTTATATTTGTTCAATGTATTGGCTAAAAGTCATTTGGAAAGGTAATAAAGGAGTTTATAAGAAACGACGAGGGCTAAGGCAACAACAATGCCGCAAAACAATAACATCCGATTGGTTTAAAGAGGAAAAATAATCGTTCTGCTCGTGCTGCACGTATTTCAGTTAGCAAATATTTTTGCGGTACTCTATATAACAACGACTGACGTCAAATCCTGACCAAATTTGGGGTTTGACGACAACGCGAGCATACAGATGTGACCCTTTCATTCAGATTTTTACTCTGAAACCGCTCGTACAACTGATTTATTTTTAGGATACTTCATCCACATTGTACGACGTAAACGAGAGATGGAATAACGGCGAAAGACTTACGACATTGGGGCAAAGTTATATTCTGAGGTGATGTTGTCGTCGAAGTCGCCGTCGTAGATCACCATCCCTAATGTTCTCTTTCACAGCAGAAATAAACATTTAGCTTGAGATTAAAGGAATCATGATAACAGGGCTGAATCCTCCTTTCCTCCCATTTATTGAGTCATTTGGCTTTAGTTCCAGGCGATCAGTTTATATCTTGCGTTTACCTTTGTCCTCACTTAATATGTTTCTTTCGTCAAAGAGATGTGTTCGCCGGAGCAAGCATGCGAACAGTTACTGGATGGCAAGCTTTGCCATCCAGAACACAAGCAGTTCTTTTACATTTTTCAGACTTTCAAACCGCTCTAAAGTCATGCACGTTAACGTCAGAGGCCTGAAAATTGATAGTTTTACTAATTTCGTCACTCTCTTAATTTCCATTTCTGGCATCTACTTTGTACCACGACCATTTTCTTATGATTCACAAGGTCACGTGACACGGTCATGCAAAAGACCTATACTCCCCAAATCCATCATAACTGTCAATTTAAAAAAAAATCATGTGAAGGGAAAATAGAGCGTTTTCACTCACGTGACCAGCAGCCATATTGGGTTCCTGAAACAAAAGGAAGTATTTGCATAAAACTATCTTGCATAAAAATAGAGTTCAATTCCCGGAGGATTCATTTGGTACACCATCATGGCCGCCATTTCTTTGTTTTGGAACACCAACATGGCCGCTGTGACGTCATGTGAAAGCGCTCTCTGACAATGGCCTGCACCTAGTTAACGTCAGGAGCGCATGACAAAGACCGTCCAACTTCATTGTATTTGTAGAACGGCGTTTTTTCAGACCGAGCTATTTTTAGATTGCTTTTCCCGCGAAAACAATCAGACCTTTCCAGCTTATCACAAGTCTTGCATGAGAAGTTACGACCCATTTCCTATTTCCCCCCATCCCATAATGAAATACGTTTCGAGGGCTTCTTAACATAACAGCAGTACAAGTTATTTACTATTGGGACTGTATCATGGTTCAGTGAACTGTATGTCCATTGTTTTAATGCAAATAACCCCCTAAAATGAACTGTATAAATAGGGAATGGGATTGAGTGAGAATGGTCCCTCGTAGTAGCCAATTCTTATTTTAAAACTGGTCTAAAAATAGCTTGATCTGTGAAAATGCGGTTATTTTGCCGGTAAAATCGGTTCTCAGGTTGAATCCGTTTTGGTTATGTTGAGGCTGAATGGATAAGTGCATGAACACAGAACTGATAAGATGATCCGAAACGTGAAGAAGATGTGTTGAGATGCGTAAGAGAGCTTGAGGGAAGGTATAGCTGTTCTACATCCTTTTTGGGGAGTTGATTGCTGCTTCATAATTAACTAGCCAGAGTGCTATTCAACCTACAGGTAAAATGACTAGATAAAAATGGATTCAACCTGAGACCGAATTTGACCGACAACAGTTACATAGACCAAGTATATGATTTGAAGACTCCTGGTTATGATCTCCTACCGTACATGAGCTCCTCAAAATTAAATAAAATTGCTCTTTTTGCTCTTAGCAATCTTGACAAAACTCGAAAATTCTCTTTTTACTTGATTTCATTGTCGAGTGGTAAAACATCGCTGACACATAAGAGGCGAAATAACTCATGAAGCAGAAGCTCATGACTTTGAGGCGTGTAGCTTGCAAATCTTTTCCTTGGAACGAAGCTGGAGATTTTAGGACACCAATTTTATGCCCAAATATGGGCAAAAGTACGATCGAAGCTACACGCGCGGGAAAATAAACGAGCTACGTTACATCCAAATAAGGAAATTTTTAAACTCAAAAAACCCCAGCTCTGAACCAGAGTTAAACAAATTCAATAGTAATAGTAATAATCAATAATAATAATAATAATAATAATAATAATAATAATAATAATAATAATAATAATAATAATAATAATAATGATAATAATAGTAATGGATCTCCGAAAACTATATCCCGACTTCGAGATCAAGCAAACCAATATAGTGTTTAACTTCCTGGGAGATTTCAACGCCACCCTAAAGAAAGAACTCTCTGATTTAGCCCACAAGAAAGATATTACTAAAGTGATAACCAACTGTCAGAAGTAGATTATATCACAGAACTGTGAAATCACCAAAAAATTCTACAGTTTAAGACAATGAAACAGACATTTTTTTTAGTCCAAGAACTGTTGCCTAGACACTGTCCGCAGCAAGTTTGAAAACAAATTGTAAACTGAAAAGTTATTCAATAAAACAGA
>NC_090888.1:67080434-67082934 GCF_036669925.1 Montipora capricornis | reverse complement strand
TGTGGGGAGATGCTACTGAGACAGTACGACAAATTGTCAGTGGATGCAAGAAGCTTGCCCAGAGAGAGTATAGTAACCGCCACGACAAGGTGGCCCTGCGGGCACACTGGGAGATGTGCAGGAAGTATGGGATAGAATGCAATTACAAGTGGTATGACCATCAACCCTTGCCAACCGCATAAAATGGAGAAGCGAGGATTACCTGGGAGATGACTATCTACACAGACAAAGTGCTGAAACATAATCGGCCAGATATTACTCTAGTGCATAAAGACACACAGAAATGGAAAATTATTGACATAGCTATGCCAGCGGATCAGAACATCACCAGAACGGAAGAGGAGAAGGTTGAAAAGTACCAGGAACACCAGCACCAGAACACTCTGAGCATTTGAAGTCAGAAGAATTCATGGAGCCTCGAAAGTCACAATAATACCTATTGTGATTGGTGCTCTTGAAAGCATATCAAAAGGTGCAAAGACCTGGTTTGACAAGCTAGATGTACCTGACTTCCTTGGAAGTGCAGAATTATCGGCCATCCTTGGAACTGCTCACCTGTTACGGAAAGTGTTGTGTCTCTAAGCTACGGGGAGTAGCTGAGACACAATAAACATTACCCAGTGGAACAACTGGAGAGAATCGAATAATAATAATAATAATAATAATAATAATAATATTATTATTATTATTCCATTCGATTCTTCCCCGTTGTTATTATTATAATATTACTATTATTATTATTATTATTATTATTATTATTATTAATAGTAATAATAATAATGATAATAATAATAATAATAATAAATTAATCAACAGTTTAATGTAATTAACCAACAGTTTAACACGGTCCCTGGAAGAGTGTTTGCGAATTTGAGTGAGATGTTGAAGAGGGACCCAGAGAATGAGCGACCAAGATAGAAAGATCCTGGAAAACGTGCTCGAGATGATTCGCGAATGTTTGAAAACATTGAAGAGGCGAGCGGGTTTTGGAGAAAGTTGTGGGAAGAGAGAAGGACTGGGAATAAGAACGCGGCCTGGTTGCAGGAAGTAAAGATCGCGATCTACGAGCAAGTACCACCACCAACGGCCAGCAAATGGGCTCTCGAAGTAGCGGAAGCGGTCAAAGTCCTGTCCAAGAATCGCAACTGGAGCGCGCCAGGGCCTGATAAAATCTCTAACTTTTGGTGGAAACATGCTGGCACCCTGCACAAGGGTGTGGTCGAGAGCTTCAAAGAAGTTTCTAAAGGCGACGAAGATTACCCCGAGTGGTTTTCTTAAGGTAAAACCTCCCTCATTCCGAAAGAAGGCGAGTTCCTGAGTGAAAATCAAAGGCCTATTACTTGTCTGAATAACGTGTATAAGTGGTTTACATCTTGCCTCCTGGCACCCGTGGACCAACTCCTTGAACATTATGGCCTGATGGAAGGCCAGCAAAGAGGAGCGAAATCAGGGAGTTTTGGTACGATGGATAACTTGCTAATCGATAGAGCAGTAATGCTGGATTGCCAGAGAGGCAAACGGAACTTAAGCATGGCATGGATTGACGTGCGCAAGGCTTACGACTCCGTCGACCGTGATTGGCTATGCGCAATGACTGACGTGCACAGGCTTCCCATCTGGCTGGGTAAGGTCATACGCAAGTTGTGTGCGAGCTGGAATACTAAAGTAGTAGCTACAACAAGGCAAGGGCGAGAGACTTCCAGAAAAATAAGGTTCGTGAAGGGGCTACCCCAGGGGGACGCTTTGTGTCCTAGATTGTTTACACTGTGCCTGAACCCATTAGCGTGGCGCCTGCGGGCAACGGAGGGATACCGGTTATCCAAGCCTGTAGGAGTCAAAGTCACCGATCTCCTGTATATCGACGACCTGAAGGTCTTTGCTGTCTCCGAGAGCAAGCTGAACCGAGTGCTGAAGGAAACTAGAGGAGCGATTGAGGATATCGGCCTTCACTAGAATCAGAAAAAGTGCTCAGTGGTACACGTGAAGAGGGGAGCCCAAGTGCTAGACGAGTCTGGTATGAAGATGGACGAGACAACTACCATCACGGCTCTTGGGGAGGGAAAACACTACAAATTCCTGGGGGTTCTAGAGAACGTTCGGCAGGATGAACGGCTGGCTCTAGCGTGTGCGGCTAAAGAGTATCTACGCAGGATATCTATTATATGGTCCAGCCCCCTGTCTGATTGTAACCGTGTACAGGCAACTAATCAGTATGCACTCCCGGTGCTGCGGTACTTAATGTGGACACAGAGTTAAGAGGTGTGGACAGAGAAGCTCGGAAGATCATAATTGAGAACGGTGGAAAGCACCCAGCTAGACTAACTTCTTTGTTATATCTACCGAGGGAGAAAGGGGGTAGAGGCCTGCAATCAGTCGAACACGAGTATAAGATCACTAAAATCAAATCGCTACTGAAATTGTATCAGAATTCGGACCAGACTGTGGAAGCAGTTAGCGAATTTGAAGAACACGCCATGGCATCAGGCCACCAGTCGCTTGT